>NC_143582.1:4523847-4599931 GCF_048544385.1 Mastigoproctus giganteus
TTGAAGAATTGTAAATAATTGCTTATCCGTACAGTTAAGAATACCCATACTTCTGTGCACCCGAACACACTTCTCTCTTATGAAATCTTACTTAAAAAAAAATAATAAATAAATAAAATAAAATAAGATCTTCTCCCCATAAGAAGAATCCTGCAATAATCTGAAATGCCATCAAGCCAATTGAACACAAAAAACTCCAATTTCTGCTCTGTGACTGATAATTTATAGCTACACGTATAGAAAAACCTTCTGCAAGAACGCTAGTGTTACTGCGAGTGCTTTAATGCATGCTGGGAACTTCCTCTCCTGCCTAAAGCTCAGGAATACCATGTGAACTTTCTACATGGAAATCGCATCGAGGAACTTCTATCGCCCAATACTCTACAAGCTCAGATTGTACCGGGGAAGAAATTAAATGAGACTATATTTCCTGAACAGTTAGACTACTGGACAGTCTTTACCATTGTACAAACCAGAAATACATGTAACTATTGGTAAGTAACAACTAATGTTGCTGTAAAAACGACTGTAAATAATTCTCAAATTCTGTTGCTAGAACTGTCAAACAGAGAGACTGGTAAACCTCACTGTAATGTAAATAGTGTAATCAATGTTAACAGTTTATTTCCTTGTTAATGCTAAACTTAATAGGATAACTGATATATAATGCTACTGATAACTGCAGGGTTCTTTAAAAATGTTTCTCTTGGCTGTGTGACTTCAATGGGTTTTTGGAGCTCCAGCCTTGTTTTTTTTTTTTTTTTTTTTTGCGGGCTTCCAGGCCTGGGCAGCCTGTGAGCGGGATAGCGGGCACCCACTTGTATTGCATTACCTCCAGTGGGTGCGGGATCTCGAGCACTTTTGCATGTAAGAGGGAAAAAAAAAAAAACCCAGGCCCGGCTACTCGCGCCTGGGGACAGGCACCAGACAGCAGCTGCACAGGTATTGGCTGCTCCTTTGCAGAGGTCCTACATTCAATACGGATCCACTAGGTGGAGATGGGCTATGCCAAGGGGCCACCCTTGATACCAGGACACACACACGTGTTTTGTACTGTGTTTCCTCAACTGTAATGTGAACAAAATATATATATATGTTATGGTAATTATATATGAGAATGAAAATGTACATAAAATTGTATATAAATTATTGTATATGTTTCTTGAGATTGTACATAATATTTGAGTGTGTAAATAAATGAAAAAAAAAAAATGTGCAATATGAAAATGGTTCATCGTAATGCGAAAAAGAAAAGGACCACTCCTCAGACTGCCTGCTAGTAGGAAAAGCGGAATTGTTCAGAAAGTCGATACATTACCCTACCATTAATAACCGGACACCTGCCTTTAGACAAAAAAAATAGCTTTTATTGTGTCATTTACTATTTTGTGCTGAAACCTTCTGCTTTTATGACGGCCTTCAATCTTCGCGGCATACTCTCAACCAGCTTTTTATGAATGTCAGCTGATATGTTCCTCCACTCGGCCTTGAACGCAGCCCCCAGTTTGGCCTCGTTCTTTGGGCAATCTCGACGTACACGTATCCGACGATCCAATACATCCCAGAAATGCTCAACGGGATTCAGATTAGGACTCTGGGCTGGCTAATCCAACTTTTCCATACCCATGTTACGACCCGAGCAGTATGGCATGACGCGTTGTCTTGCTAATACAGGTATGGGCCTTCCCCGACGTATTGCCATAATGTTGGGAGTGCATAATTGTCCAAGTTGTCCTGGTATTGCACATCATTCATGGTTTTGTCGATGACTACTGGGCCCAAGCCAAACCATGAAAGGAGCCCCATACCATGATACTGCCTCCACCAAACTTCATTGTGGGAGAATACAATCAGGAGGGAACTGTTCGCCTGGCATTCGCCACACCCAGGAACGACCATTAGACTTGTAGAGTGCGAACCTCCACTCGTCTGTCCATATGACTGTTTTCCACTGCTCTACAGTCCAGAATTCGCGCTCCTCATGTTAATCGGCGTCTAGCATTTGTTGAGGTGATCAATTCTGTCGAACTGTTGAAGTAATTCTGTTGAACATGTTATCTTGCATGCCAACTTTTGCAATTGTCTGTTTCGAACCCAGTGTGCATATATTTATAGCAGGTTCTGTGACGCGTTGCATGCATAGGAACTGTTTCCACATCCATGGAAGGGTGTCCGGGTATTAATGGTAGGGCAGCGTATACTGCATGGCATTCATTGCTTCCGGAAAGATAACCAATGGTTCAAGCCATTACAAACAATTTCAGGCAGTGACAGCATCCTTCAAAGTGGATCTCAAATACTCTGATAAATAACATTCTTGAGTCATCTACCAAAACACGGCTATCACATTTTAAAACCACGTATCGTAATTCATAACTCCATAATATTGTTTTTCAACGTTCCAGGGATCAATTATGATGGGCTGTCGACCCTGTGAATCAAGTTCTGAGATTTTCAGTTTATGCGATGCAGCTCTTCCGTAAAATCCAATGCAAAGCAGCTCCCGACGTAGCGTTCTTGTACTAATATCATGATTGTATGAGGACTTTAGCAGATGAAAAAAAAAAAGAAAAAATTCTGCTGGCTGAAACGATTAAATAATATCTATATCTGAGTTTACAATGGGCACGTGTCATTGATATCACTGTCACAAAAAGACCGAGGAGCTTTGAACTGTATCATCTGATCGCCTCTCTCTCACTCTCTGAATTTTTCAATATCGGATGACCATTAGTAGTACTAAATCAATTCAAAACTTCGTACATGAAAAATACTCCCATTAGCCAAATAAATCTTTTCAAATCATCTTGCTAATCATTTATATTTCTTAGTTAATGAACAGACAATAACTATAAACTCACACACAGCAGTCCACAAGGCTTCGAAATCGATTATTGTCTTCAATTTTCCTGACAGTTTCTTTCAGTCAAACTTTGTTTTTGCGTTATGATGACTCAATTTAAAAATTAAGGCATAAATAACTTTAACAATAATAAAAGGAAATTAAATTATCCTTCAAATAAATAAAAATGGACTGCCTACCTACATCAGAAAAAAGCTATTAATATTATAAAGTAGGGGGTAAATTTTGGTAAACCCTGTAAATTATAAGATTATCGAATATTTACTTAGCTTAATGTGTCTGCGGTGTTGACAGGTATAATCAATAATCGTTAGGTGGCGCTCGCTTTCACTTGCTCTCTCTCTCTCTCTCTCTTTTTTTTTTTTTTTTTTTGTGCTAATCTTTCTCAGAATGCCTCATATTTCTTGTTGCAGAAACACCTCCGTGAGATGTCTGTCATTCTAACCAGGCCACGATGGTAGTCCACGAGGTCCACATGGCTCTGCAGAGAGCTGCGGAGGAGATACTGAGGGAACGAGACCTGTTGGCTGATAACGGCACCGGTGGGGACTCGCAGAACCTCACACAGGTCTACACCATAACCATAGGGCAGATGAACGTGAACGGCACGGGGAACGAAACAGAATACCTCTGCGAAGACTGGGAAGATGCTCAGCACGTGCTTTTCCAAGGTGCCCACCTGTGTTACGCAGCGGCTTTTCTAGTGCCACACAAATTTCGGTTAAGTATACTGCTCATGCGCAGTGTGCTGACAATGGGGTTTCTCATGGTGACGATGTGGGCGGGGATGGACATCTGTGCTCCGGATATTTTTGCCTGGAATTTAACCTTCTTAGTGACGAACTGTGCTCACACAGTCTATCTAGCCTACAAAACACTCCCTCCACGGATTCAACCGGAGCTTTTAGACCTCTACAACAAAGTCTTTACTCCGCTCAGAGTCGACAAGAAGAACTTTAAGCAGCTCATACGGGATGCCGAAATCCTTAGCCTAGAGCCAGACGAACACTACGCCATGGAAGGAATAGCAGCAGCTGATGAACGTTTGTCCATACTCCTCAGTGGCAAGTAGGTATCGCACGTACTCTTTTTAACATCCAGGTATGATTTCAACTCAATAATTCAATTATAGGAGTTTTTTTTCTTTCTCCTTCGATAATAAAACGAGCAGTTTCATGTTAAAATAAGTCCATCAATTGTGTATGATTCTTTTCAATTCTAATCTAGATAAGATGCTTGTATAATGTTTTTGTATTCTTACCCTTTTTACGTACTATACGAGCAATTCATAAAATTTTAATTCAATCTTTGACTTCGATATTAAAGTTTCATAATTCTTCAATCCCTGGCAGTTTACATTTCTATTCTAGCCGTATAAAAACATACTGATCGACTTGTATTAAAACAGTGTCACCAAATGCATCTTGGATATTAGCTTCTAAAAAAGCAATTTGTTTAAAATGCACTTGAACTAAAATAGAAATCGAAAAATGCAACTCCTGCGCTGTTCCGTTCTTTGAATAACAATTCAAGTGATGTTCCAGGAAATAGAGGAGAGAAAATCTCAAAAAATCGATGAAAATACGTCTGACCATAAAAATATACCGGAAATTCGACTCTACGATGATCTCAATTGCAATTGAAGTTAAGATGTTGAATAAAACGAAGATCTGGGGGTGAAAAAGTTACTCACACCAAAGTGGAAAAAATCAAAAAACGGAAAAGGCACGAAGGAAAAGTCAAACTACTACAAATAGCAAGAAAAAAGTACAGCAATAAGGATATTGATGACATCCTTTCTGATTTAATTTGCTTATCAACTCCCATTTTTGTGCGAGCGTCAGACAAATGAAAACTCCTTTTCAGCCAACAAAAAAACAAAATGGAAGACAGCAGTTGATTGAATGTTTCATCAGTTTTTGAAGGAAAAGGCGAAGGGATTTTCTTTAAAATAAAAAGTAGTTTTAAATTAGCGCATTAAAAAATATATAAAAAGTTTTAAGTTCCAAAGACAGGCAACTTAAAAATATCTATATCGAACTCCATGCATCAAAACTGACCTTTTAGTTAAAGACAAAGAATTTTTTTTAGATATATAATCTTTATTACTACTAAGTGTCCATATTATTGGTTGCTATATGCTCATCACGGCAGCAGGACCAGGAGATTAAGATAAATCCAAGAGTCCATAATTACTTGCTGAGAAAAAAATTACAAAAGAACAAAATTATTTGCTCTCTCTTCCAAGCAAAAAATCCTTACATTAATAAAGGATATTTGTGAAAAAGGAAACTGTCAGTTAAATGGTGCCGCTTAGCTCTCGGATCTGTATCATTTTGTGAAAAAGACCCAGTCTCCTCCTGTACAGTTAACTTTATTGATTCAGCACAGAAGAGGGATTCGCGAGAGAGATAAAAAATATAGCAATGAGCTTAATCAAGTGGAATTTATTATCGGGAAAAACAATATCTTTCTTCAATGAAAGGAATTATCCTCCTTAAACAACTTATTTCTGTAAGGTGATTAACGCGAACAAATACTTAAGAAGTTGTTTAACTATAGATTCAAGAAGCTATTAAAAGCATTTAAGCCGGAAAGAGAAGAACAATTTGAAAATCAAAAGACGACTTTGATAAAAAAAAAAAAAGAAGTTAATGAGAGTAAGTTGAGTTAATGATCATCTCAAAGAATTTAATTTAGTTCACAAAGAGGTATAACAGATTTTATAAAAGGCTGGAATTTTCTCTGGCTTGTTTCCTTGAAGAGGAACTGAGTGGTGCAAATAAGATCTTCCGCAAATAAGAAACAGTAGACATGATTTTTTGAAAAAAAAAAATGGTACCAAAAATAGTACTCAGAAGAAGAGGAGATTGAATCAGCTAAGAGGTACGAAACTAAACATCTATTTAGAATCTTGTTCGGAAGGTAAACAACGGGATACCATCTGTTCCTGCTGTGGATATTAAAGGAAGAGAAATTATGACTTTTTTCAAGTTTATCTTGTCCAACTCCACAAATATCAACAAAAGGACTGAATCTCTCCACGAAGGAAAGGCAGGTGCTTCCCTATCATCTGAATTACTTCCGAGAACAATTAACTTTGTCACGACGCAAAAGAAGTCCTTAAAAGTTTCTCCCGCCTAGGCAGGATTCGAACCCAGAACTCAGACCACGCAATAAGACAAAACTGAATGGATAAAGTGGAAGGTCAGCGATCACCATCATTGTGCTGACCGCAAGGGTATATATTATAGAGGAAAAAATATAAAAATTAACTGCTTAGTATACATATCACTGACCGACCAAAAAATTAGAAATCTTTTTCAATTGGCGTCAACAGATAAATGGACGATGTGCAAATGTCAAATGTCAGTTGCCACATGGTGATCAGAAATTCCTTAGTGTTAGATAAATAATGTACGCTACCCTGAGTTTCTTAGTCAACCCGGTCATGGGGAAGACAGGTGATCTTTCCGATTTTCAGAAAGTTGTTATTGTTGGGGAATGTCTAGCAGGATCTGCAATTGAGAAAACGAAGGTAATCACTAGTTTGTAGAAAGCAACCATCGCAAAGTATACGAGTGGAAGAGGAAAGGAGAATGGAGCTCTAAAAAGAAATGCAGCAGAAAGTCGATACTTCAAGAACGAGACCGCAGAAATTTAAGGCAAATTGTGCGTCAGAACAGAAGATCCAGTGTGCAGCAAACGACTGAAAAATCTAAGTTATGCAAAGAAGGAACCATGCGGTGGGATTTGGTAGTGGTATGCCTATACGAAAGCCGCTGCTTTCTATAAAAAATCGAAAGATTCGACTGGAATGGTACCACCAACGTCAATGACTGTGGAACAGTGAAAAAAGATCATTCGGTCTGACGAGTCTCGAGATTTACCCTTTTTTTTTTTTTTTGCACCAATGGTAGGGTAAAAGTGTGGAGCAAGCCTTAATCCATGCATCCAGACTGCCTTGCATTCACCACTCTAGCGGCTGCAGTTGGTATCATGATATGGAATGTGTTGTGTTGGTGCCGACTGCATCCACTCACACCGTTAGAAGGTTCAGTTATCTTTAATGAATATCTTTCTGTCGTATCGGACTTCACCTTGTAATGCTTCATTTTTACTCGGATTGCGATGGATCCTTTCAAGATGACACCCCACTATCCACCGAGCAACAATTATATCTGAATGGTTCGAGGAACATTCCCAAAATTTCTAACGTCTATCATGGCCGCCTAATTCTCCAGATCTGAAACCGACTGATAATGTCTGTGACATGTTACAAAAGGCAGTTCAGCTTCATAGTTTTCCAACCACAATACAGCAGTCGACAAATATCGTGATGGAATAATAGTCAAATTTGAAACTAGATTTCCTGAGACACTTATTGGAACCCATACAACGACGTGTATAGACTAGATGTGTTTCTAATTTTTTGGTTAGTAGGTCTGTTAATATTTATAGCTCTAGGGAATTACAAAATGTAGTTAGTTTCTTCTTCATTATGGAAAAAGATAAAATAATTACATTTAACCCAACAATAAAGAATCCTTTATTTATGTATATAAAGGTGATGATCATCCCCAATAAAGGTATACTGAGAAACATCAAATGAATACATATAAAAGAGTATTGTACTTGTATTATTTAAAATTCTGGTAATACAATAATAAAACCATATGGGAAAACTTGACTCGTAAAAGAACATTCCCCTTATACGTAAGGCAGAAAGAAAAATGAAAAATCTCTCTCTCTACTTGTATATTTATATACAACTGACTTATCGAGAATAAAACTTTAAGTTATTTATTGAAGTTTGAATCGATGTATTCAAATAAGAAAATGCACTCGAATTCTTAAAAATCCAAGTGATATTCATCAATAAATTTCGTTATATCTCATGGTAAGCTGAAGAGTGAAAAACTGATCTATCTATCTATCATTATTCAGAAAACAGAGAGGCATTACACCAACCAATCAAATAAGATTTTTATGGAAGCAAGGTGTACATTCTCTTGAAAGTGTTTGCCTCAGTACGCTGTAGCGATTACATGGAGAAGAAAATGGCCTTCTACTATTATAAAATCAACTTAAAGAAACGTGCTGAATATGACGAATTTTCTGCAAAAAATTCTCACAGTTCCAGTAATGAAATTTTCATTTTTTATACTGTTTTCATGTCTTTTAGGATGAGAGCCACGTGTGAAGACGTCCTTCTCCATTACATCCTTCCCAACGAATTTATTGACTCTCCGGAATGGGAGTCATGTACAGCCGACAGTGATCAACTTTTTCAGGTAAATTTTTTTCTTTTCTATCCAAGCAATATCTCTAAATGCAATAAAAACACTATTATTACAGCTAAAATTTAGTTTCTTATGTTTCAGAGCTTCTCTGTTTATACAGTCGAATATACTTTGTTTATACAGTCCGAATAAAACGAATACCAAGATAGACACATGTGATCTGTAGAGGCATGATGGAGGAAAGGTAGATGATATTGCAACATGATTGCTATCCCATGTGTTACAGCACATAACTGGTAACACATGGACTGTGAATTACGCAAGATTTCTCTTCGGTCGTGTCTTGTCAAATACTAATGCAAGGTTTGATAAAAGTTCGGTGAATGCGCTTATAATTCTTGAACATATAACAGCAACTAAAACATTCTAGAGGATCTTACAACGACATGGTTTCAGCATGCGCGCAACAAGTTTAAATTTCTTATGTCAGTATAGCAGAAAGCTGCTTTCAGTGAACACACTTTTCTCATTTGTCGCGTGCATTGAAAATAACGAAACTTGAACAACGTACGAACATTAAATTTTGCTGTAAACTTGGAAAGGCAGACAATGAAACAGATAAAATGCTCCTTGCAGTTTATGAAAATGATGCAATGACTTAAAAACAGTTTTAAAGTGGTTTCAAATACTTCGTGAAGGAAACTTTTTCCTTGAAGATGAACACAACTCCAAGAGATCCACCAGCATTCCGAACCGATCAAGACAGCATTGAGGCTTCATTTCATATGAATTATTAGATTAAGCTGCGTCGGATCCTGCATTTTTAACAAATATTATAACAGGTGGTGAGTCTTTACTGTACGGATATAACCAAGACTAAGATTCAAAGTTCCCAATGGAAATTAGCGTCATCTCCAAGGCCAAAAAAGGTGTCATATTAAAATCACATGTGAAGGTCCTTCTGATTGTATTTTCAGCAATCAGCATGACGTTATCAGAATTGGTTCGGCGAGGTGAAACTGTCAATGAGTCATACTACCAAGAAGTTTTAAACGATTGAGAAATCTACCAGAAAATGAAATGGTTGGCTCCTTCATTAGCACCTTGTCACTCGTTAGCACCTTGTCACTCACCGTCCTGCAAAAGTTGACCGACAGAAACATTCCCGTCGTGCGCAGCCATCTTATTCACCTGATTGAACCATTCGACTTTTAGCTATCCCCAAAATAAAAGGACGTGGAAGGAATACGATCTCAGTCGATTCAAGAAATCCAGTAAAACACAGCCGACTGCCTATATTCACAAAAGAAAACTTATAAAAACATAATGATAGTGTCAGGAAGATGGAACGAGTTATATTCACTGTGCTTCTACGCTGAGCGGAGAAAAAGCAAGTTCGAATTCTATCTTAAAGGAAGAAATACTGTGGTTGACTTTCTCTGGAAAATATTGCATACGGTAATAAGTACTATAGGTTTTTATTACTTCTCGTGCTTGGAGTTTTCATAATAAAAAAACCTCCTGATTTCAAACAGCAAGGCATACTACCCAGGAAATTTGTCTGTCTTTCGTTAGGTGAAACTAATATTACATCTCCAATATCTGATCAACGCATGCTTCACATAAACAAATTTGTTTCTGTACAAAGTACAAATCCTGCTATGGCTAACAGATGTAAATGAAAGGCGAGACTCAAATTCTGCAATAAAAATTCCTTACTTTTTGATAAAAATAACCCAGTTGAGTACTGACGTCCGAATAGAATTTTTTATAATTAAATCATGAATTAATAAATAAATAATCAAAATTTGGTGCATTTATATTAACTTATTTTCATATAGATGAGTATATCCATGATCGCATAATGAATTGAACTGAATATCATTATAAGATAGATACTGGGTATCATTTAAATATTCACCATCCTATTTCTGATCCTAAAAATAAACCTCCAAAAAGGATTTAAATCTCTTATATTCTGAAAAGCTTTCAAATCGCACATCGCCTTGCAAATCTCGTTGCTATATAAAAAGGACTTACTTTTAAAAATAACTGACTTCTCATTTTTATTGTATTGTACAATTACTCCAATTAGAGATATTAAATAGCAGTTGAACAATATTTCGAACAAGGCAAAGTCTCTTTTTTCAACTGCGTAAGATCGTAGTTTACAACCGACTTCAAACATTTTTCAAAAGATGTTTGAAAAATTAACTCAATTCAAATCACATTCATCTACATTTATGATTACTCCTCCATGTGTTATTTGTATTTTCTATTATTCAAACAAGAACATAAGAGAAATAATAGATAGCCGCCTCTCTTCTGGTGGCAAGACATCTTTGCTTTCCATAAAAGTTCCTTCAGTCTCGAGAATCGAACCCAGATGGTCATGACCATTGTAATTTCGTCCGAATTATCACAATCTAACAAAATGAGATAGTCTATAAACCGGAAATTTGTGGGGGGGATTAAATTTGATTATGATTTATATGTTTATACATATTTTATATTATTTCTTTTTATTCCCCTATTTAAATATATCCCCTTTTTTAATACAACTCCCCGTTATAATATCTCCCCACTTGCGCATCTGACTATTGCTTCACAGAAAATTCAAAGTTCAAGGGGAAAAGCTCTTATATGTGTTTAATTCCCTTTGGATAGGCTTGTACTCAGAACAACAAAAACACACAAATGTTGTATAAAAAAAAATCAGTTTATTAGACATATTTACATGAGCATAATTAAAACCAAATAATAATTGAATTCATACATATGACAACATGATTTGGTCTCACCTACATGTGTATATATATATCATATTCATACATTAGTAAAAATCAATAACAAACTAATATCAATCCCATTCTATTCTAGAAATACTTAATACTTCATCAATTAAATACCATTAACAAGATATATCAATTCCATTCCATTCCTTTCTACATATACTTAATACTGCTTCATTTAATTACCATTAATAAGAACCATCAATTCCATTCTATTCCTTTCTACATATATTTAGTACTGCACCAATTAAATACTATTAACAAGAAATATTAATTCCATTCTATCCCATCCTACATGTATAATACTGCATCAGTTAAACAAGAAATATCAATTCCATTCCATTCCTCCCAACATATACTTAATACTGCATCAATTAAATACTATTAACAAGAATTATCAATTCCATTCCCTTCCTCTCTACATATACTTAATACTGCATCAATTAAACAAGAAATATCAGTTCCATCCATTCCTTTCTACATATACTTTCTACTGCTTCATTTAAATACCAATAATAAGAAATATCAATTCCATCCATTCCTTTCTACATATACTTAATGCGGCTTCATTTAAATACCATTAATAAGAAATATCAAATCCATCCATTCCTTTCTACATATATTTAGTACTGCACCAATTAAATACTATTAACAGGAAATATTAATTCCATTCTATTCCATCCTGCATATGTTTAATACTGCTTCATTTAAATACCATTAATAACAATTAATGATTAACATCAATTCCATTCTATCCCTTTCTACGTTATCATATATCCAACATTCTAAATATCTTATATCTAATAAATCTCCCTCTTTTTAATGTTCTTCCTTCCTGATTCTTCACTAAACTATCTTTACAATTAGGTATTTCTAAAGTCCTGCTGACCAATTTACTGGGTTTCTACAGTTCTTTGTGTATGTGAAGGTACTGTGGGGGGCGGGGTAACGTTTATTACTTATGGGGTTATTTTTTTTGTATATCTTCCTTTTGTATTAATATTTTAATTTTTTATTACTTATATCCCCTTTTTTATATGTATATCCCAGTAGTCCAATCCTCCCACTTAGCATCTGACTTGTTTGTTCTCAGAAGATTACCTGACTCGTAGGGGACCTTAATTATTTTAAGTATTTCTCCACAGGATTGGCTGAGTTTCGGAATGACAGACTCCCACACATGAATATAAAATAAAACAATGTTTATTAACATATCATACAAAAACTAGCAATAGCAGTTATTCAAACTATATTTAGCTGGTGACTTGTTATTTCATTAACCTTTATATGTGTAAATATCTTGTTCAAGCTCAATTGTTTCATCATCAGATATTCTACTCTAATACACATTATTATTCATTATGTCATGGTGTCTCTTCATGTTCTTTACAGGGACTTCAATAGGTCGTGTCATACACTTTACATAGATTCTTCTCACTCTTCTTATGAACAGTCTGTATAATAAACCAACAACTATCAGCCAATGAACTGGCTCACAAAAACCTTCAGAGTTCGTGTCTCAATTTGTAAAAAAATTGCATTTATTCAATTAGACACCCTTTCTGCAATCAGGTTAACAGGAAATATTAATCAATTCAATTTAACATTACCCTTCAGGACCGTTAATCCTCTATACCTTTATATATATCACTTTTAATTAGCCCCTACTCAAATCAGAAATACTCTCCACAAACCAACTCATAATAAATTGAAATTTCAACCTTTAATTTCATATATATTATAAAAACCTTTCTCAACTTTAAACAATTCTCACTTATCTATTATAATCTCTCCTTCCAGCAAGCATTAATATGAGGAGCTTCACTTCAAATTATAGGCTGCGTCCGTCTTAAATACATTACCCGTTTATTCATATATTCATTACTTAAATATACACATTTTTCTCCTAAAGTCCTCTCCTTAATAAATTAAGTACACCTATTTCGGTAAACTCTCTAGGACTTACGTGTTTGGCCTGGAACTTTCCTCCCTGCTCGGCTTCCTTTCGTATCGGTCATTCAGGTACTGGAATGCGGGGGCGCTCATTTGGGGATCTCGGTGATTTATGGTGTCTCCCTAACGGATACTGCGTGGCTGGAATCAATCAGGGTCGTATACTCTTTACCGGTCAGCATTTCTTCTTCCGTGGATAGAGGAGTTGTCTAGTAGGTCAATGGTTCGACCACTCATTCGACTGGCTTTGCCTACATAATTTTCAGGATGTGATTCTTCCTTGCTACGGCTTCCATGCTTACAGGTGAACATTCCTACGGGCTGTCGGGATACGCAGAATTTCTATCATTGCTTCCATCTACCTCAGGGCTGCAGCTATCACCCAAATTAGACTACTGCTCTGCTTTGTATCGTTCTCCAACTCATTCAAATCATTCTCCAGACCGCTTCGAGAACTTCTTCCGACTCCTCCGAAAACTTCTTCCGAATGCCACGAAAGCTTCTCCCTGAATGCCACGAAAACTTCTTCCTAATCTCCCTCTCAAAATTCCCTCCACTTTCTTCCTGGCCAATAGGAGATCTGCGCATCCCTTTTCCTGTGCTCTCATTTGTCTCCTCTCATCTTCCGTGGGCGGGTCTTCTTCCCAACTTCCGTGGCCTAGAATATACGAGAACCATCTAGAACGAGAGGCGGAAGTTCAGGTTAACTGAGAAACGTCACAGCTCTTCCCGTGACCTCACGCGCGCACACCTGGTGACGTCGCCCACCTCTACTAGCGTTCCACCGTGAAATTTCTAAGAGAGCCAACTTAAGTGCTCTTGGCCCTTACTATGGTGCATCTGCCTCTGTCTTAATGGGGATTTGTCACGGTTATTTACTTTTACTGACTCGTCAAAGAACTTCCATACAAACAAACTACAACTAAACAGGGAGTGACTGGAAGGTATTTTTGAATTCCAGAGCTTCTTAACCCATGTTGTTTTTATCAGAAAACCACTATTCGTATTACAGTTAAATTCTCATAATATTTAACAATTTTTATTAATTAATGTAAGGACGGGTCCTTACATAGCATTCCTCTTCCCCTAAAAAAATTTATATTCCATATATAAATTTTTTTTTCTTTTCTGTCCTCAGACGGATATGACCTTATCCCAGATCCACTTTATCGACAGCCAATCTCCTCAAATTGCCTTTCTATATTTTCTAATTACACTTATATACCAGACATTACTTAAACTTATATTAAGCTTCATTAACTACTCCCATCCCATATTTTCATCGAATACTGCTCCTAGATACATTTGCTGCATCCTGTTTATTTCCTTCAGTTTGTGTGCCTTCTCCTCACTGGAAGCTTCAGTTCTGTAATTTCCTAATCCTTCGATTCCTTTAATTTCTGTTGCTCCATTTAATTTGCGATCCTTCTCATCACAGCCATTCTCTCCCCCTTCACGTGTTTTCTCTCCCGAATGTAAACCGACCCTTTCTCTCGTTTCCAAAATTCCTACGTGTAACACCCTCCCATTCTCTTGGCACCTTCCCTCATTATTCCTATTTGTTTTGGTGTTCTTATTTAATTCCCATTTGTTTTGTGTAACCAGAACTTTATTATCTGTGCTTGCCTTACACCCTTCTAATTCTTTCCCACTAGCTTCCTTCGAAGTTTCCCCTTTCTCTGGCTCATACTGGGCTCTGCCGCCTGCCTTTCGCCTCCTGTCTACCTTTGGACTCGCCTGGGTATTACTGCCGAAGGTAATGCGGCCATTTCTCACATCTATCTTGGCTCTTAATTTCCTTAGAAGGTCCGTGCCTAGTATTGCGTCGTGTCGACGACTGTTTATTCTGTTTGCCACAAAATACGAATGGGCCACCAAGTTATCACATCCCTGTATTCTTACCTTGTCTCTGACAATATAATCGGTGTGAATTCCTTCAGCACCTACCCCCTCCACAAGAAAATCGCGGCAACATCTTATATCTCCCTTACTCGGCCTTTTGCAGTATTTAATGAGGTAGTCCCACATTAAAATAGACCTCGAGGCTCCTGTGTCCACCAGAAACTTACCTGGTACCCCTCCTAAGCTGCCTCTCACATATAATAGGTCGTTTCTACTGCCATTATCACTTACCGCACCTAAAGATATGGTTTTTCCTTTGGCGGTGTTTGAGTGTAATGATGGCCTCCCACAGCGGGCATGTCTAAAAGATCCATGTCTCTTGACTACGGCATTGTTAATGCGCTCTCGTTCATTCCGATACCCCCCTTGTTTTGCGCAATGCCTTTCCTCCCTGTGCTTGTCCATGTTTCTGGGGTTTTTTACGTGTGGGTACCTGTCTCTTTCCCAATACTCTTCCCTTTCCCAGCTTTCTTTAGCACCCTGTTTCACTTTGCAGTAGCGGGTCCAATGGTCTGAGTTCTGGCACTTATAACACCATTTTCGACCGCCGTCCTTGTCTCCCCCCTCGTTTGTTTGTGAAACTGTACCCAATCTTTGTTTCACTTCCGTTTGTTGCTGATTTTCTCTAGCATCATTGCTTAAAGAGAGCCTTTCCATCATCCACTCCATCTTTCTTTCGATACTATTTAAATGTTTAGCTAACCCTTCGATCTCGCTTCCCCACTCCCTCGATTCCTTTCCTGTTTCAGGCTGCTTTCTGTCGGTCATTGCGTTTATTTCCCTTGCCCCCGTATTTTTGCTAAAGTTCTCAAGCCTTTCTTCCTCTAATGAGTGGGTGTACGCGTCTGTTAATGTTTCTGGATTTTTTCTTAGTACTTCTTTTTTAAAATTGTGCCTGAGCCCTGTGATGAACTGCCCAGTTAGTATTTTTTCGAATGCCTGTTTCTCCGATTCCGATGTTTCTGTGTTTAGTTTTAAATTTAGGAGGCGCTGGTGGAATTCGCTTACTGTTTCTCGAGTGGTTTGCGTGTATCCCCCCAATTTTCCTACGCTTGTTAACAAGTCATTCTTTTTCCCAAATAATTTTCTTAATGTCTCAGTGAATCTGTGGAGCGTTACTATTTCTTCTGCCACTGTAGCCTGCCTGTATTTTTCTAATGCCTGTCCTTCTAATTTAAATTCCCCTATAGTTATGACATCCATATCGCTTAACTCTTCCTTATCCTTAATTAGCTTTAATTTATTAATAAATTTTTCCACTCTTTCACCTGATTCCCCCTTAAATGGTTTTAAATACTTGCTGTATTTGATTTGTCCTGACCCCTTTGCTACCCCGCTTACCATTCTCACCTCCGGTTTTTCTTGGCCTTCATGTTCGTCACTGTGGCCCCAAAAATTTTCGCAGTCCTCGCCGCGTTTCCTACCCTTTCTTGGCATTTTTATTTTATATCTATTAATCTCTAGCTATCAACCTTAACTAATTAATATGTCTGCCGATTAATCTTTCTAGAATTCTTTAACTATATTAGATAATCTAATTCAATCTATCATTAACATTTACCTGATTGGTCAATAATCAATTAGTAAAAGTTCAACACCCAATAATTATAAAACTCCTTAAGTTTTACCTATCTATCCTTGAAGTTTCCCTGTCCGGTCTCACTAATTAATTCAATTGTACATAAATAATAATTTCCAGTTCAATGCTAAATCAATACTTGCCTCTAAAATCCACCATTATTTACTTGTTCAATCTAAATTCATTCAACAATAATCAACTCAGTAATACATATATAATTCTAACTTACGCTTTCTGGCTCGCCAGCTGAATTTTTTCTATCAGTTTCAGCAACTGGATTGCATGTATATATACATGTAAATATATTTTCCTGTCGTTCAGAACTCAGCCTTCCGTTGTGCAGAATTATCCTGGCTTTCGCTCGCCAATTGTGGGGGGCGGGGTAACGTTTATTACTTATGGGGTTATTTTTTTTGTATATCTTCCTTTTGTATTAATATTTTAATTTTTTATTACTTATATCCCCTTTTTTATATGTATATCCCAGTAGTCCAATCCTCCCACTTAGCATCTGACTTGTTTGTTCTCAGAAGATTACCTGACTCGTAGGGGACCTTAATTATTTTAAGTATTTCTCCACAGGATTGGCTGAGTTTCGGAATGACAGACTCCCACACATGAATATAAAATAAAACAATGTTTATTAACATATCATACAAAAACTAGCAATAGCAGTTATTCAAACTATATTTAGCTGGTGACTTGTTATTTCATTAACCTTTATATGTGTAAATATCTTGTTCAAGCTCAATTGTTTCATCATCAGATATTCTACTCTAATACACATTATTATTCATTATGTCATGGTGTCTCTTCATGTTCTTTACAGGGACTTCAATAGGTCGTGTCATACACTTTACATAGATTCTTCTCACTCTTCTTATGAACAGTCTGTATAATAAACCAACAACTACCAGCCAATGAACTGGCTCACAAAAACCTTCAGAGTTCGTGTCTCAATTTGTAAAAAAATTGCATTTATTCAATTAGACACCCTTTCTGCAATCAGGTTAACAGGAAATATTAATCAATTCAATTTAACATTACCCTTCAGGACCGTTAATCCTCTATACCTTTATATATATCACTTTTAATTAGCCCCTACTCAAATCAGAAATACTCTCCACAAACCAACTCATAATAAATTGAAATTTCAACCTTTAATTTCATATATATTATAAAAACCTTTCTCAACTTTAAACAATTCTCACTTATCTATTATAATCTCTCCTTCCAGCAAGCATTAATATGAGGAGCTTCACTTCAAATTATAGGCTGCGTCCGTCTTAAATACATTACCCGTTTATTCATATATTCATTACTTAAATATACACATTTTTCTCCTAAAGTCCTCTCCTTAATAAATTAAGTACACCTATTTCGGTAAACTCTCTAGGACTTACGTGTTTGGCCTGGAACTTTCCTCCCTGCTCGGCTTCCTTTCGTATCGGTCATTCAGGTACTGGAATGCGGGGGCGCTCATTTGGGGATCTCGGTGATTTATGGTGTCTCCCTAACGGATACTGCGTGGCTGGAATCAATCAGGGTCGTATACTCTTTACCGGTCAGCATTTCTTCTTCCGTGGATAGAGGAGTTGTCTAGTAGGTCAATGGTTCGACCACTCATTCGACTGGCTTTGCCTACATAATTTTCAGGATGTGATTCTTCCTTGCTACGGCTTCCATGCTTACAGGTGAACATTCCTACGGGCTGTCGGGATACGCAGAATTTCTATCATTGCTTCCATCTACCTCAGGGCTGCAGCTATCACCCAAATTAGACTACTGCTCTGCTTTGTATCGTTCTCCAACTCATTCAAATCATTCTCCAGACCGCTTCGAGAACTTCTTCCGACTCCTCCGAAAACTTCTTCCGAATGCCACGAAAGCTTCTCCCTGAATGCCACGAAAACTTCTTCCTAATCTCCCTCTCAAAATTCCCTCCACTTTCTTCCTGGCCAATAGGAGATCTGCGCATCCCTTTTCCTGTGCTCTCATTTGTCTCCTCTCATCTTCCGTGGGCGGGTCTTCTTCCCAACTTCCGTGGCCTAGAATATACGAGAACCATCTAGAACGAGAGGCGGAAGTTCAGGTTAACTGAGAAACGTCACAGCTCTTCCCGTGACCTCACGCGCGCACACCTGGTGACGTCGCCCACCTCTACTAGCGTTCCACCGTGAAATTTCTAAGAGAGCCAACTTAAGTGCTCTTGGCCCTTACTATGGTGCATCTGCCTCTGTCTTAATGGGGATTTGTCACGGTTATTTACTTTTACTGACTCGTCAAAGAACTTCCATACAAACAAACTACAACTAAACAGGGAGTGACTGGAAGGTATTTTTGAATTCCAGAGCTTCTTAACCCATGTTGTTTTTATCAGAAAACCACTATTCGTATTACAGTTAAATTCTCATAATATTTAACAATTTTTATTAATTAATGTAAGGACGGGTCCTTACAGTACTATGTACTACAAACTAGCGACTTACTTGTAGAACTCGGTGGGGCGTCATCTTTCATCCTTCCTATCAGGTACATCTTATCTTCACTATCTGGGGCAGCGTCTTTCTATTCTTGAAGAATTAGGCACTGGTAGTGGTGCTGCCAGGTAGGTTTCGGCTCCATTTTATTCAGCCCGCTTGATGCACCTCTCCTGTTTCCGAATGGCTACTATCATGTCGGTCGGGGTTCCGATTCCATCCGATCCTGCACTGTGCTTTCCAAGATTTCAGGAATCTTGGCCTTTTTTTTCGGCAGATTTGATTTCACCTTTTTCTTTGTGAGAGACTCGTTTGTCTTTCACATATTTCTTCCCAACTCCTAGACGATCCAAAGAGCCAACATTGACTATGTTCCACTCAGAAAAAAAGAACTCTGACTTTCTCAACGACTAACCCATTCTCACTAGCATTGACCAAAATCTAAACTATGTGTCTGACTAAACCATTCTTACTAGCACCGACCAAAATCTAAACTATGTGTCTGACTAAACCATTCTTACTCACACCGCCAAATTCTCAACTTTGTGTCCTTAAACCATTTTCATTCACACCGCCAAAATCTCAACTTAGTCTCCTCCTAAACCATTTTTAACTCACACCGCCAAAATCCCAACTTAGTGTGTTTTGCAACCCTTTCACTGCCTTTTTCCTACCTCTTACTGCCGATTTCGCCACGCCCATTTCCCAGTGACTTCTACCAATCTTACATTGACTTTCGGATTCTATCTCATTCCATTTGTTGGAAAACCCCTTATTCCGCCGGCCCAGTAGCACGTGATCAATACACCCCTATTTTCAACCTGTTGGATCTGCGGCCATCCGGTGTGTTCTTTGAAGTAGCCGGTTGTCCAAAAACAACACTTTACCCTTCACATATAACGACTTGTCTCCATAGCGTTCCAAAACCACAAAAAGTGACATTAGTGACCACAGCATCTATTTTTGGAAACTTGTGTGTGCGTTTAAGAACCGATTTCCGGTCTGCGTAAATTTCGACTCTGCACAAACCTTAACTTGTTTGTCGCGACAAACCCCATGCTGTGTTTGCCGTAGTATTCACCGTCTATTCCCTGCTTACAACGGAAGTTATGCTAATGGCTCTGTTTTTCATTACTACTACCCACTAATTTTACAATTCTTACTGAATAATTCTTGTTACTGAAACTGACGCTATTACCATATTATCCTACTAACGGCAAGAATCCAAAAAGGAAAACTAACTTCCAAAGTCTAAAAAAAAATATTTTATTTTTGTAAGATTTTCAAATCTTACAAATTTTTATGCTCTTCTCTAGATTTCTTTCTTAATGGAAAAGACCTGAGTTCGAAACCCGTCGATGACGGGAGAAATTTTTATGGGTCTTTTTCACAACGTTCTCGGGCGAAAGTACCATGGTTTTTTCTCCCGGAAACTCGGATTTTTTGTCTTGCAAGCAGAAAATCCACCTCAGAACACACGCAGTTTACAGACAATATACGCGAAGCAACATGGCCATAGTTGCCGATTCTCCTAAAACCCAATAAGAACAACATCTTTCTTAATGGTGTAGGTATTACAAAGGTTTGCAATATTATATGAAGTTTGTTGTAGGGATTTACGCGGATCGGCAACTTAGGCCATATTGCACCGTATATAATATGTCTGCAAACTGTCTGTGGTTTCTTAGTCGATTTGTATGTTTGCTGGACGAAAAATTGAGTTTCCGGGATGAAAAACCATACTACCCTCTCCTGAGACCTACTTACTGAGCCACGTTGTAAAAAAGGCCTGTAAAAATTCCTCGCCTCATCGAGGGGATTCGAACTGAGATGTTTTCCACCTAGTGTGGAGAGGGCGGTGATTACAGAAACTGCGCTATCCGCCAGAGGCGCTAAAAGAGGATGGAAATATCGAAACAGGATATGTAATTAACCTTTAAGTGCAAAGTAGCTAACAAAGAGTGTAAAAACTTATTATAATGATAAAGAATTGTGGAGAAGACTGGTAGAAGACAGTATATGAATATGAAGGTGTTCATTTGTCTTCGCATAAGTTACCAGTTCTTAGATGTGTTACGGAAAAAAGAAAAAAAGAAAGGAAGAAGGTAAAAAGAAAAGTAAAACAAGTTAGTTAATGTATGCAATGCGCTACATTAAATTAAATTAATTTCATTTTTTTCTGTGATTAATAGAAGTGAAAAGTAAATATAGTTATTTCCTTATCAATTAATTCCTAGATTATATCTTAATAGAACACTTAGCAAAACTCTATAGGTTTACGTTCTCTAAACTCAGCCGTTCAGTTTAATTACAACTGTATAATATTTATTACTCTTCTCCCATATACGTTTAAGTATTTCCTCTCTATATGTACCAGTATGTATCACTTCACAAGCGGCACCACGTTCAGGAGTCTTACATAACAACACACGCAAAGCGTGCAAGGACTTTAAAACTACATTTAAACTACGAATTTCTTTTTATCCATTCAAATTATATGGAAGAAAGAAATAATAATTGCCGTATTTCTATTGGTCCGATTTTAATGAAATTTGGAATCGCTCAACAAATATTTTTAAAAAGTCCAAATATAAAATTTCATGAAAATCCGTCCATTGGAAGTTCCTCTGTTATATGCGGCTTATTTTATAAAAGTAGAAGTTGAGTAATTTATCATTGAAGATCTAGTTTGAACTTTGGATGAAAATATCTCTTTCAACCACATTCTGTGCATATTCCATCTTCGCGGGCTGTTGAAATCTTATAACCGCAATCATTTTATTCTTCCTACTTGACAGTAGGAAGAATAAAATGATTTTTAAAAAAATAGAAAGTAATCTCAAAAAAGATCTTTGTGTATTATTCCAAACTCGAATAAGATATCTGAATTAAAAGTTCTAATCTGTTTTCTTTTTTCACCACCAGGTAACGTTAACAGCGACGGAAGAGTGTCGATACGTCTGCTGGTCACGAAGAGTACTCCAGCAAATCCTGAAGAACAATCACTTCCTGGACGTTGTGCTCTATAACCTGATTGGGAAGGACATCACCCACAAGCTGTATTCCTTAAACGAATTCCACAGGCCTGACCCCTCCAAGTTCCCCGTCACCGATACTACAGACTGGTGGAGGAGCCAAATCCCACGTAGTCTCAGTGTCGATGCTGTACACACAGGTACTAAAGGTCACGTCAGGTCATTGCTTTGGAGAGCGCATGATCGGAGAGCTAGCAGCGCCCCTTCGGACAGTCTAGGTACTTCCAGCAATTCTACTATAAATGCTGCGATCCCTCTTGTTCCGTTAAGGTTCAATGAGAATAACTTTCAATAACAGAAATAAACACTAATTACCTACGACTCCTGCTACACCCTGTGCCCAGTTTTCATCAAGTTCAAATAAGTGAAAACAGAGCAAATATAAGACTAAAAAATTCTGTAGCTGCAAATAAGCGCGAAGCTATAAGTTTTTTATCACTATTCTAGAAGTATACTAGCACAGTTCAAAATATTGAGCTAATCAACCATTAGCAAACCACAAATTAATAGCATCTATCCGAATTTCATTCTGCAAAGAAATGATAACGTTGCCTTACTGTTTTCTATGCCTTCAGAAAAAACCAAATGACTTAAAAGTAGAAAGCTGACTTACAACAAAAACTTACAACGATATTCCTTCTTTGATACATACTCCATGTTAGATTGTTCCCACCTGTGATACATCGATGTTTTTACACAACTTTCAAAAGGCATTGTACAGAATACAAGTCTTTCACTTCTGGCCGTCCTTTTCAGCTCATGTACAATATTAAACGTTTAAAAAAATTGTATAATTCACTCGTTACTAAACAGTAATTAAAAGTAGTTTCATTTGTGTTTTCCTCTCGACTTTGATTTTTTTTTTATTTGTGATTCTATAAATACTATATATACTTCTTGCTATTTAAATGTATTTTATAACATTTAAAGCCGACCGGGCTAGTCAGGTGGGTAAAGTGCCTGCCGGGCAACCCAAAGGTCGCGGGTTCGATTCCCGCCTCGGGCTTGGATCAAAGTACTGCAAAAACCTTGGGAGGTGCACTATGGCCACAGAAGCCGATGCGCCAACAACTACCAAACCAAAAAAAAAAAAAAAAAAAAATAACATTTAAATAGCAAGAAGCATTCTGACACATTGAAGATGAAATAAATTTAACTCTTTCAATAAAATAATCTCGCTTACCAAAAGTCGTAGGAATATTGGTTTCCTCCTTTTCTTAAAAATTAATTTAAATATTAAAATTAATGGATTATTCTGTAATTCTTTATTTTCAACGATAAATTCGTATATAATTTCTAAATATCGCCATAACCAACCAAGGCGCAGACACTTTAACGCAGACGATTTCTTGTAAAGCAAAAGATACAGGTAAATCGAAATATAAAACAAGAGGGCGCTAATGCATACACATATTTATTAGACATAATTTGAAATTAATATAATTAGACAAGCAAAACTTTAAATAATTTAAAACTAACGAAATTTTAATTATAAAAATAAATAAATTTGTAGATCACTATGACATTTTTAAAATAAATCAATGCGAATTTTATCTGTATTTTATTTATTTTAAATAAATTACACATAAAATTCGTACAAATATATTTTATTATATTTATATTTTATATTAATATTATATTTTACAATCAACAGTAAATGACTCAAAAAATCAGATAAGTCGTATAAAGAGATATGAATCTGAATTCTCTAAGCTATTCCTTACTTCTGGTAATCTTCAACCAACATGTGATAAAATCATCACCCTTGAAAACAAAAGTTTCTCAAGTGATCGCATAAAATTTTTTTCTCGTTTAGAAAGAGAGTGTATTCATAAGAAAACATTTGATGTCGTGGGTATTAACTCATTGAAATTCTGTGAATATTGATATTTTTGACGTTTGTTATTTTTATCCCTTTAATTTGGCCCTCATTTAATTCGACTTCTTAATTAGCAGTTTTACATTTCTACTGAAACGTTTGGTGTTGTAATTATTGTCAAATTATAACCTACTTGAATTATTATCATCCGTTTCATAAAAAGTTTACCAACGGGTTATTTGATACTTTTATGCTACCCTGTTTCCAGAAAGGAAGGACAGATACATATCAAACTATCAGTAAAATAAGCTGTTCATGATGAGATTTATGACCGTGGAAACACATTTTACATTTCCGAAAGTACACATCTCAACGACGCCACCAGGCAAGCAAACAAATTACTGCGAAAGTAATTGAGATAAAAACGATCCAGCAATAACAAACACCAAAACCATTTCTAAAAATGCATTTCTTACAGCATGCCAGCAAAAAGACAGCCATCGGATTCTTATCTTAGACAGCTATATAGCCAGTAAAAGTCTTCATTAAAAAAAAACAAAAATGTCCAATTCCGTGTATTTTAGATGGTGAATAATAAGAGAAATGAACTTAAGAGACGACTAAAAAAATCATTTTAGGGTTATTACATGAAAGAATAACTCATCCATTCATGTATATTATGTCCATAAATTTCGCGTGTTGTCCTCTGGTCGGTTTGCCTGTTTTCTTTAAGACCCATCCCCCCCCGAAGTTTCCGGCGGAAACTTTGCTCTCCTCGCCAAAAACTAATTCAGCCAAGATTCTTCCATCATTGACGTGGTTATTATCGCCTTCTTCCACACGACGGGTAAAAACAAGTCCCGGGTTGGAATCTCGTCAATGATGGCATAGTGTTTAGGGTAAGACTATGCCACACTATGCCATCATTGACGAGATTCCAACCTGGGACTTGTTTTTACCCGTTGTGTGGAAGAAGGCGATAATAACCACTATGCTATCCACGAGGAAAAGACAAGGTTATAACGAAAACTGAGAGATTGAGCGTACAATCCGTCCTCATTTAATAACATCTATTAAAGTCGTTTTAGTTGACAGTTTCACCATAACGCTGCTAACCTTTTAGGGACAGCTTAAAGTCGCTATTATGTCAGGAAAGCGAGCTGCACAGAACAGCAAGTAATACAATGTCCAAACTTTTTTGAATTCTAATATTTGCTTTCTAAGGAACTAGTTTAAATCCAGATGTACCCCCTACGCACTTCACCAATCAAAAGTGAAACGAAAATATTTTGCTAAAGCAACGTTAACAGGAAACATATTGGAACAGATTTCTTCCAAAATCTAACAGCCCTTGAGGGTAGCGCAGTTGATAGGATCGCCGTCTTCCCCACCCCGGGTGGAAAAGATCTGAGTTCGAGTCCCGTCGATGATGGGAGAAGTTTTTATAGGCCTTTTTTCACAATGTGGCTGAGTTAGTCGGTTTCAGACGAGGGTAGCATGGTTTTTTCTCCTGGAAACTCGGGATTTTTCGTCCAGCAACCGTGCTGGACGAAAAAACCCGTTTCGTCAAGCAATTTACAAACAGTATACACGGAGCAATATGGCTTTAGTCGCTGATGATCCTAGAATCCAACAACAGCAATCTAGATACTACTCTTTGGGTCGTTCATGTTGATTTTCGTGAATTTATTTAAGCTTTAAAATCATTGTCTGGATTGTGCAAGTTCATCTTCCATCAGTGTATTTTAATCTCTTGTAAACCGAGCATTTGTATTATTTCACAAAATCAAGTCAAGTCATTGCTTAAAAGTCCTGCTTTCATCCTAATTATGGTACTTTTAAATAATCAAAGTAAACTATATAATTTTCTCATTTGAACAATAACATTCATATAACAAAATATTTTCACGTGATAAGCAATACGACGCTTTGGGGAATCCCCAAATCTCCCTCTGAGTGAAATATTCTTCATGAAGCAAAAAAATATCACCACGATTCTGGATCGAAGTACTAGCCAACTTACAACCAAGTTCAGTTTCATGGCTTATCTCTTTCAAGATATAATAAAATATGCAACCCTATTGATTCAGTTTCATTTGCATGCTTGGTATTAACTGCACGCAAGGACATATAACTTCAATATGCGTGTAGATCTCGTGGTCTAAGATGATGCTTATTTAAATATTAAACGTCAGCTTTGGTCCGTGGAGCTGGCCAGCTGTGACCCACGCACGCGAATTACAAGCGTCAGAGAAAAGCTGTCAGACTTCAGACACATAAGTTATTCTGAACAAAGAAACTCAATATTGGAGAACGGCGAAACATAGAGGAATCACACATTATGTCACCTGACTTTCTTTTTTCTTTTCTTTTTTTCTTGTCAGCCATGCAGTCTACTGAAAACGAATTTACAAACTATAACTAATTTCTTCATCACGCAAGATTACATGTATGCTTTAGCAGATTTTGATTACTTATCTTAAAATGTATTTCAAATAAGATGTTTGACATTTAATTTGAAATAATTTTTGACTAAGCATGCACCAATTCAGCTGTTCCTCGATCGAATTCTGAAAGGTGTAAAATACAGCGACTGCGGAACAGTGCCTTTTAAACTTTTGGAGTTGGCATTTCAATTTATTCTTTTCCCGCTCTTCGATCAGTTCAGTAGGCTTACTAACTTCAAAATAAAAATGAAATTTACTTTCATTTTGATTATTATTATTATTATTATTATTATTATTATTATTAGCTATATGGTGCAAGGAAGCTTGAGGCTTATACTGGCTTATACTTGAGGCTTATACACCAGCCAAAAAAATTCCCGAGTTACCCTGAGACAGTGAGAGAGAGCCGAAATAGAAGGGAATCACCAAGAAAGAGAAGAATGATGATATCCAGCTCAGGACCCTGGGTGTTAACTGAGAAAAGTTCAGTGCTCGGTTCTGTTACAATAGGTCGGCGTTTCTAAAAATAAAGTCCAAAAAAAAAAAAAAAGATTGATGAGAATAAAAAACAAATTAACGTAGCGATTTTGAAGTATAATGAAATGATTGGCTGGCTTCCTCTCATTTCCTAAGAGATTTAAAAGTGAGAACAAAAATCATAGATTCCAATTATTGAAATGCAATTCAGCAAGAGAGTTGAACAACACCGGTGAGAGGAAGAGGAAAAATAGTGGTGACGGAAGTTCATTTAGATTTGCACAACATTAAAAGATCAGAAAAAAGAATACCGGGAACTAAAGAAAAAACCCTAACTTTTCGGTATTGCGAATATGTTCATAATAAGAAAGTAAAGCTGGAAGAAGGATCTCCAGACAAAGCAAGATATATTTTACATCTTATTTTGTCTAGAGATCTGGGTACGAGCATTATTAAAAGTAAGCAGGCAGAACTTTTTTGTTTAATAAATGCAACTGCATTTATTTCTGTTAGCAGTAAAATAAAATTAATAAGATTATCAGCACTACAGTTCATCGCAGTCCGATATCGAAGATGCAATCAGATCCAAGCCAAACCCAGAAGTTCCAAATAGGTTCTATCCGTACCATACAGTAATCGCATTGCAATTATAATTACATACCTCAATCAGCCAAAATCACAAAGGTTTATTGCAATTATCACTTTCTAGGCTGCAAGGATGATAACCATAATTATAGACCAATTTTTTTCAACAATATTGTTCTCAAGTAGATCACTTACATTTTTTTAACACTCTTGTTGGCATATGTCAATAGTTCCACCGGTCTGAACTTTGACAGGATCTTTGATTATTGACAGCGATTATAATCATCGTCCTTTCCATACTGAGTGGAAAAGACCCAGGTTCGAATCCCGTAAATCACGCAAGGAACTTTTATTTTTCCACTCCGTGGCCCACAACGTTGGGCCTCAGTAGGGGTCCAGCGGCTAAATGACCAGATGAACAACGGTATACGACACTACATATGAACAATATCCATACACTTTTAAATCTCTGGCATTTCCAGCAAACTGGCACACCCATCACAATGTAAACAACGCGGAGATGGGGGAAACCCCTGGTGCCGTATGACCCTAAATACACTTTACACTTTACTCCGTGGCTGATTATTCATCCAGCAAAACAGGCAAATCTGCCAGAGAATACATATACTGTATATATCTTTATTGCAGGCAGTGATTGGTTACATGATTGCCTGATGCAATAATACCCACAACAGCGACAATGCTAGGGGTTTAACATTAAATGCAATTTACAGACAATACACATGGGTAGACGGGGAAATTCTGAAGTGGCTCTAATATGACAGTCGTACTTTGACAGGTTCTTTCCAAAGCAAATGAGGATGGTCTTGAGAATTGTTATTCGCGGCCTCACCCGTTGAATTACGAAGATATAATCGTAACAAGTACAGTACTTCTGTTATTTCTTTGACAGAGTCGTACTCTCTTCTCTCTGAGAAATGTAGTGTGATGTCACTCTTAATCATCTAAATAACTCTTTGAAACTATCTTATCAAACATTATACTATATACTGCACCGTGCTAGATTATTTAATCTCATTGTTTCGCAAGAATCCTATCTAGGACTATTATTACATTCATTTATGACTTCGAAAAGTGACAACAACAAACTTCACGTTCTGATTTAGGCTGATGACATTAAGATTGTGGATCATTGATCTTGACATTAAGATCTGTATCTTCGATTCAGAAGAAGTGGCATCTCTTCAGCAAAACATTCCATATGTTCTCTAGATGTGCCCATGTCAATAGACTTGATATCAGCGATGAGAACTATTACTCGGTTTTTTTAATAGACCCATGAAGACAGAATCGTGCTTTTGCAACATTAACAACTTATAAATCAAAAGGGATGCCGAAGTTAAGAATCCTGTAGTCACCTTCGCTGAGATTGCATGTCTGAAAGATACGTTGCAAGTATTTTAGAAAATGTAGCAGACAAATTGAATTTATTATCAATTGTATTCCAGTGGTTTACTTTTCCACTTTTAATGCGTATACCTGGTACCCTACTGGTAACTGGTTTTTCGCATCCTTTGGCTTATACTAATACTATATATGTAAAGTACTCTGATCATTAAAACCGAGAATAGGATTTGTTACTAGAAGAAAGTAATTAATACAGTATATAAAGGAAATTTTTAAAGGCTACACACATAGTAACTGGCCATTCAAGCGCAAAAGGAAGGCTACGAACCATAAGAGTGAACCTCATTAAATTCGATAAAATGCCTTAAGTATCAAGAGCAACTACCTCAGTTTATTCAAATTTTTCTATGGCATTTGTCCAAAGGTGCCACAAGCTAGAAGATCCCCTATAAGAAGATAATTAATCAACGACAATGGCAGAATCCATACTGGTGATCATTAATTAAGTGGGGGGGAGGTTTCAAGATATTTTAGAACCTGGATGTTAATGAATTTCTCCATTACTTTAATAAGAACCGAAGTCAGAGCAATAGCTAAGTAAATATAAGCAAACTTTCATGCAACAGGAAAAAAAAAAACGATAAAATTAGAAGGCGAAAAAAGGCAATTTAAACAGATGTCCTTCGGTTTGCTTTAAACCATCTTTTTCGACTTGTGAGTGGAAAAGATAAATTACAGAAGAAACTATAAAGCCCAACTTGCACAATTCCTCTGAGCTCAATAAAACAGAATGAATGGGATTTCTGCTAGGTTGCCATGGTGCTTTATTTTGTTTAGACCCCGAAGTAGACAAATAATTCCAGTAAAAAAGCCTTTCAATTTTATTGAAAGTTAAACGTTTTTCTCCTTCACAGCAAGAAATATTGAATAGTTAGACGAACAAAAGAATTGGGTGTGGTTTAATTTTCTTACTGAACTTCATCAATCAAAATTATTCGAAAGCAAACTCTTTTAAATGAGGGGGAAATAAAGGCCAGTTTTGGAATTCTCATCCTGTCCCCGTCAGGAGAGAACTCCAAATCTGAAAGTTAGTAGTATTCTATTCAGGCAAGCTAATGGCTTCGAGAACTGTTGGGTTTGCTGTTAAAAGCAATTTGGATGTATGGTTCAAAAAAAAAAGAGGGCGCTTCTCTATTACACAGAACGCTTACACTTGAGCAATGGTTAAACAACAAAAGACAGATTTGAGTTTTCACACTTACTTTCAGTAAAATGAACTGAAATTGCGCACACAGTCGATACAAATGGACGCACTTGCACATGCGCATATCGTTCTGATATGTATATGCCACCAGGACTCTTAACACACTCTCATTGCCAATTAAATGTTAATTACTGACATAAAGTCCACTTTAAATTGATCCTTGTTTTAAAGCCTGTTTAGACTAAGTGTAGAGGAAACTAAAGGTGTGATTATGTGGCGTTGCTTTTTCCTCACTATTAGACATGTTAAGACATTGTCGCTCATAATTTTCTGGTGCTCAAGAGCTAGGGAACAAACATAAAAAGTAAATAAATCAAAACCTTTTTATTTGATTATGACCATATCATTAATGAAACATTCGTTGTTCGTGTGTCTTAAAAATGCACAAAGATTGGGCAAATTTTTATAGGAAATTGCAGAGTTAGGAAAATAAGTTCATGAGCTGCCAAAAAGTGGTACATCGATAACCCAAAGAAACACCCCTTAATAAGATGTGTTATCTACCAACGGAGATAACGCATTGAGATTTCTATTCTTTGGCCTGTAAATGGCAAGCGTTCTGCTTAGAATACCCCAAACATGCACTATTGGATTGGGAATCTGGTTAGCCATTACACATGGATTATATTCTCTCTCTCTCTCTCTCTCTCTCTCTCTCTCTCTCTCTCTCTTTGAAATCTACTTGGGGAGAGATCTGTGGGCAATGCATCCATCACATCGTCCATTAAATGAAAATCTGGACCAACTGCTCCTGCAAAGGGCGAATATCGGATATAGAACCTCTAACAGGCTAATTATGTATATAGGGGTTAAGAGGACAATAATAAGGAAATCTCTCTAGCAAAGTCTCCTGCCATCTACTGGCAGTTCCCCGAAACTATGGCACTACCATTCTGCGAATTAAGTGATAAACCTGTATTTACCATCAGAAAATATACAACTAAAGCTTATAATCATCAACACAATGATCTAACGTACATGTCATTTTAAAAAAACATTTACATAATTTTAAAATAACAAAAGACTAGCCTAAGTTACCAGACTCCCAGTTATACGTATTATGCATTTAGAGCTACAGATATATGGTCGACTATGCAAAAACCACCACAATAATGAGACTTTTGAGCTTAGAAATTAATCTGATATGATCCATCACATCACATTAATTCATAAGCTCAAACTTTTCAGACTTTCATCAATTTTCATCCATTGTAGTGTTGGTGACCTTCACTTTCATAACAGTCTGTTCCTGTTACCCTATTTAACAACCCGAAGCTTTGTGATCTTGCAGCTGGAGAATAATGATTATTAATAAATCGATTACGCTCCAGGACTTTGTGATTGACTTTTTTCTGTTTTCTTTCACAATTGTCGAGAATAGTCTAGTAAATCCATTAGAGGCGCTGTGCTCGAAAACTAAAATGTTCGCTGTTATCTTATCAATCACAAGATATTTACATGGGTTGATTATAATTCTAGCCTGTGCAGCTCTAATTCCAGCCTTTAATTTCCGGCCTGTGCAACTCAATCTGGCGGGCCACGTTATTGGGACCTTGGATTTTTGGGCTGAATCAACGCGAAGGTACACTAGTACACGCATTTGAGTTGAACGTGGTTTAAACTTAGGTGACTACTAAATAAAGTGCTATCAGTGAACTATTCTTTTATGTATGTGCGCGCGTGCGTGCCTTAAGGTTTTCGGTTTGCTGCACGAAAAAAACCATGCAACCCTTGCCTGAGACAGACTAGCTCAGCCACGTTGTAAAAAGAAACCCATAAGAATTTCCTCGCACAATAATGGGATTCGACTTGTATGTATGGGAGAATTGTGACAAGCGTATTACCAATAATAATGAATTTTATTATTATTATTTAAATTTTAAAATACACGTCGTTTAAGCACGTCCTATTTTTGATGTATTTAATCCCTAGGAAGAAATTATTTGAGAGCCCTATTTGAACTTTTTTTTAAATGACGATTACAATCAATTAAAAAATAAAAATATGAAAAGCAAAATGAATTAATATAAATTTTTAAAATAAAAGGCAACTAAACTGTATTCTGTAAATACGAAATAAAAATTACACCTGTGTAAAAAAATTTTACTTTTGTTTACAAAATTAATATTTATTAATTACAAACGATTGGACTTGCAGATATTTTCTGAGGGGTGGGGTTAGAGTTGGTCTCGTGTTGGATGTTCAGTTTGGCGAGTCGGATTTTTTTCTGTGGCACTCTACTACAAACAAAATGAGAAAATAACATAATCAAGGTTCTCCAAATGGCGGGGCTCCTAGGCACGTATTTTGCATAGGCCAAGCCACTAAGCTAGGGCTAGGCAAACAAAGTTAAAAATAGAAGATTAAGAATAGGTTATTATAGGGTCTGCTATTACAGTTGGAAAATAAAATAAAAAAATGTGATTTCCTTAAGTTAATTAATTTTTACTTAAAAACAGCAATGTGGTCTACCAGTCAATGAGTAATGAAATATTTTCCGTCTATCGCTGTTCCTCGTAATTTCCGCAGGAAAAGACTAAAACTATCGATTTTTTTAAATTTTTTTCCGAAATTCTTCTTCATATATTGAAATAACCATTCTTATAAACGCAGGTATAAAAAAAGGCGTAATAAATCACCACCTGCTCTTCGGCTTCGTGTGGTAAACATGAATATCGACGACCACCTGGCAGGCATCCCCTATATTTACATTTAATCTAGGAACGGATGTAATCGTTATTAGGTTTGATGGCAAGCGTTCAGCTAGCGGGTGCTAATTTTTAATTATAACGCTTGTGACGTCATTAACCCAATGCGTGGCTGCCTGAAAGGGTGGAGGGGAAATTATATGAATCAGTTTCCCATCCACGCGAATGCCGCTGACTAATAACTCTGTCTGAGCAATAAACCCTTTGTCATTATCGATCCTTGTTCTACTTCAGGGCAATGTCCTCAGAATTTATCCTGATTTCTAAAAGCAGCCTTTTCAAAATTTGCAAAGAAATAAAAAAAAAACATTAAAACCGAAATGATTCGTTGAAAAGAAGCCAAAGATAAATATCATTGTGAAATCCAAATTTCCTATTAAGAAAATAAATAAAATCTCTCACTCACGCTCAATATAAACAGATAAAGGGGAAAAACCTTATTCAGATGGAATATGTTTGCAGAGAAGACAACTTTACGCTTTGGTGAAAGCCTAATCAATTTTGTGTTCTTTGAAAGTAAACATTTCAGTCCACAAAAAACATCTGAACCTCTTACTTTGTTCACAATGTGTTTGATTTTTTGTTTTATGCAGATATAACATGAGTGATTGACTTCTGCACTATATGTAAGGAATACTATTCATGGTCCCTGAAATAACCAATCAAGTTATTTCGTTCATTCTGAATAATCATCCGCTTATTAGTTTTAAAGGCACATGAGCAGATTTTAATCTGATGAAAAAGCCTTAGTGAGCGTTTATGATGAGAGAGAGACTTCATCAAATCTCTCTGTTGAGCTTGACTTGATGATTTAATCAAATCTCTCTGTCGATCTTACTTGATGACGTGATTAAATCTCTCTGTCGATCCTGACTTGATCAAATCTATCTCCTGTTGATCTTCACTTGAAATTATCAAAACCTCCATAGATCTTGACTTGATGAGATTATCAAAACCTCCATAGATCTTGACTTGATGAGATTATCAAAACCTCCATAGATCTTGACTTGATAATGGAATCCCGGTGTTCATTCGGCAATACTGTTCTTAAAAAAAAAAAAAAAAAAAAAGGCAAGTTCGTATAATGTATTGAGTATACCTGGTGTAAATTATTTTCATAATTCAAGTACCAATAAAATGTAAAATTTTTCAGTTACCAGTGATATAGTCTTTTCTTTTTAGCTTTAGAATAGTTTCATATTCATCTTACAATAATCATCTCATCACCACAATAATCATCTCACTGGAAAGTTAAAAGCCAGGGTAAACGCTAAACGGATTTTGAAAAATTCCATAATAAGATCAGTGAAGCAAAAATTTTAACTTCTGCTTCTGACATCACTGGTTTTAGGTCCTCCTAAAAAGGGGCATGACAGAAGAAATTACCCAAAATTAATTATGTGTTATGTTTGCAACTTTGCAAAAATCCGGCAAAAGACTTCTTTCACTCAACGAGAATAAAGGAAGTTTGGAAGTTTAACATACCTTTTTGTGTCTATTTTTTTAGATGTTAACCTTTATTATTACCCTTATTTTTGTCTCATATTATATTTTACCAATTAAAAGTTCTTTCTTAAATTTAACCTAAATATTAAATAAATAAAACGCAAAATATTTGGCACTGTAACAATAATTCCCTCTCTCTCTCGGAAATTTATATATTTCTACTTTTTTTAGTCCAATAAGATTACTTTGTAATGGACAAAATGTTACCAACATATTATTTCGTTCCAAATGCAAAACATTCATAATCGAATATTGCATTTGTTATTTCAATCTGAAAATGTTTAGGAATATTTTTCTAACCATTGAATTTAACAGTAAAAAAACTTAAATCTTTATAAATGTATTGCTTTTCTGAATGCTGATTACTTGTTGGCAAAACATACAGAGGATCCATTAATCCTGCATGTTATTGTTTTATCAAACAAGAAAAATTTAAGTATTATAATAAAAACAAGCAGTTTCTTTGTGAGTTATTCCATAAAACGATCACTTTAAAATTACTTTAGTATTAAGGATATTTTAAAACATATTCTCATATATTTTTTATGTTTATTAATGCATCCTAAATGTTCAGTTGGATTGATTTTCATATTACCAAACGATCATTTGATCGTTTGCTAGTGTGAAACTTTCATTATTTTAACCATCCTAAAAGCATGCTGCTTTGCACTTAGCGACATCTAGTGGCTGATAGTATCACTTTAATTGCACTTTCTGTCTTTCTCTCCCTTTCTTTTTTGCACCACCCTCTGCACAGGCTCCTCCCCTGCACGCACCTCACGTTACTCGGCCCACTACTCTGATCCTGGTCCCTTCCGTAGCCCGTCCAGGCCATCTCCGGCCACCACCGCTCGCAATGCTGCCAACACCACCAAAGCTGCTACAGCCGCCGTCATTAACGCCACTGCTATTGCCATACAGCCTGAAATCTGGCCGTCTCCTGCCTCATCTCCCGGAGTACGATCATCGCCTCCCTCCCAACCAGGTCCTGTGGCCTTCGAGACATCGGTTTAGAAGCACATCAGCGCCACCTGTAAGCATTAACGAACTATGCTGGAATAGTGTTGCCCTGGCAACGGCTACGAACAGCCTTTTATACAGGAAAAAATATAAAATTACAACGTTGTCACCATTGACAACGATGTACAAATGCACTAAGGGTGTACGTTTCCAATGCTCACATAAGAAACTGATCTTACATCCTCACAAGCCATTACATACTATTCACATCGTAGGAGAGCTTTTTTGCATCTCTCTCTCTCTCTCTCTCTCTTTCTTCACGCTCTTATAAACGCTCATTATGTCTTAGAAAAGTGTTGTTATTTCCCCCACTAACCTACGTTTAGATTATTGTGCAATTGGACATTATGTTGTACACAAAAGAATCTTGTGGAACTTCCAGTTATATTTATGAGTCATTTAAATTTTTTGTTAATTTTGTTCTCAATATTAGTTATTAAACGAGAAAACAGCGCCATCTGTAAAAATCAAACATAGCACTACTAATTTTACAATAAATAAGTAATAATACATAATACTAATTTTATATAAAAATATAAATAATGCCTAAGTATTTTCCTGCTCGAAGAAACCAAATTTTTTTCTAATAAAATTTTGAATACGTTTCCTTTCATATTTAATCAAAATATAATTAAATAACAAGAAACATCGGCGTATTTTATTATCCGTATATAAGGCAAGCAAATAAATCGACTATACAAATACGCATTCACATTTATTATCAAATTTACGAAATATTTTAACTCCAAGAACATCTTTTATTAAGAAATAAAACGAATACCTTTTTATTTATTCCCTGCAAATTTTTAGGGAACATAATTAGACACTTAAAACACGAACGAACTTAACATAATTAATCGTCTTCTGCGATATTCACTTTACTCTACAACCCAGACTACGTTTGGATATTTTATTTATTATTCAGCAAAATATTATTTTATTTATTATTTAAATATGTTCTAAATATATATTAAAGAACAGAAGCTTTAAAATTACTGAAAAAAATTATTTTAATTTTTAATCAAAAATATTACATTGGCAAAATTATAAATTTTCGTTTATTTTCAAATTCATTATAACTGCATACATATTAAATTACTTGGGCTCGAACTCTAAACCCACTGACCCCAGACTGGCCCAAGGCACATTATTCAAGACTAAACTCCAAAATTGTCAAGGCATATAAAATTAATTTTTATACTTAAAAATAGACACGTAAATCATATTTCTTATAATAACTACATTTATAAAAAATATCTGCATCCTTGTTATCAGCAATAAAATTCTACGTGGTTTTCTCGTTTAATAACTATATAGAAACTTGATATAGCCTACATTTGTTTAATAACTTTCGTAATTAACTTATCAAATATAAGAACACCAAGAATAGTGGGTGTATGTACTGTGGAAAATTGAGGAGGACAAAGCATTACACAGTTTGTTAAAATTTAGCAAAGTCTTTGGACATTGATAAGCAATAAAAGTTGTAGGGAGATGTATTCAAAATGTACAGTGGTTGTGAGATTGTTGTTTCATTGTAGAAAATGTTTCTTATATCGGGAAAGAAACTGAAGTGATGAAAAACAAGAACTACACAATGCGCTTGTGTGCACATATGTCGTATGTGTGTATCTGTATATGTGTGTGTGTGCACGAGCGATAGTCGAGATATGTTAAATGTTTTGTTATGTATAAAATATTTATATTTTTCTTCCCATAGAGAAACAGAAATGTTTGCGGGTAATCAAAAATAATATGTAAATAGTTATTTCTTGTCTTGTTCGGCTCACACTGGTACAAATGCTCCAAAACTTCTGAGGAATTTATTTTCAAGGTAATTTTGTTCACAGTTCTGCTTCTACTTTCTCCTAGGCTATTTTGTTCTTTGTCAGATAATCACAATGAATGAATTTGTACAGCCTACAAAAGTTAGATTTACCAGGAAGTTATTATGTACCAGCGCATTACCGTAAATAATATTCTGTAAGCCAGTACTATCGATGTAATTAACGGTGGCAACTATGGTAGCTTTTGAATCCTAGGTTTTAGCTTTATATATATATATTTCCACTTTATAAGCACTATTAAAAATTTTGCTCTTAAATGTTCCACTTAATGATTTTTAGTTCTGAGGAAATATACACTTTTCAGTGCACATTATTAGAATTATCTTTATATCAGTGGCTTAGTTCAAACTTAAATGTCCCAAAATTCGGTTGACAGTGGAGTGTTGTGATCACTAGAAACCACTCAATCTCATATACCAAAAAGCTTAAACAAAGTTTTAGTTCATATGTTTGAAATAGGATGGGTCCTTTTCTTAATTTTTACATCGGCCCAATATTTTAAACTCCTCTGCTAACTTGCATAAATTTAAAACTACATACTACCTTTTTTTGAAAGATCTTCTAGCTATCAAATTTCGATTTTTAACTAGTTGCAGTTCCCAGTGAATTAGTATTCGCCAAACTACAATGGAAAAGATCAGGACAAGTTGGTTTTACAAATTCAATCATGGAATTATCTATTTTTGCTTACACCCTATTACATTCAATTATAAGTGATATTGACTCTGTTTTTTTTGTTTTTTTTGAAAATTTTGCTAAATCGAAGAAAGAAATCTATGGACTAATTTTGATCAATGAGAGTCAAAATTGTTTTATGTACTTTCGCAATAATTTATTTAGTCTTAATACCGCTCGATATTAGTAATAATAGGGAAGTGTTTGAACAAATTAGTTCTGGAGCTCAAAAAAAAAAAAAGAAAAACGAAAAATATATCGCATTTCATTTCTCCACCCTATCTGCTCATCTTGTTGAATCTTTTACTCAGATAATTTTTTTCTTACTGGATTTTTTCTACAACAATGGATTTTTTCCTACTTCAGAAACTGTTGCAATGAATTGTTCCTTAGAGAACGTTGACGATTTATAAAGCATATTTATTTATTTAAATTCTTTTTTTTATATAAATCTCATTTCGTTATTTCACTATAGTGGAATAGAACTTGCTGAATTTAAAACTTAACTAATGAACCTTTCATTTATGAACCAGATTGTTCTCCACTTTTAGAACAATCTATCCATGTGGAAACTATCAAACAGTAAATAGGGATCTGGATTTCTTAACTATGCTCATTGAAAGCTACGTATTCCACGTTTATATTTCATAGTCGATTAACCAAAATGACTACAAATGTTAGAGCTGCAGGAGTAAAACACTACACAAGGACAAATATCTTGAACAAACAGATAGTTCTTTAGCTAACTGCAAAAAGGGAACAAATTTCCAATGACTAGATTATATCAATGGAGAGATTAATAAAAATATAGGAGGGATTTGAAAAGAATAAACTTTCAAATATAACTGCTCCTCCCAAGTTCTTAAATGTTCCTGCCTTCTGTCAAAAGTTCGTTCAATAACGATGCCATAGTATACCATAGAGCTAGTATTTGTGTGTATGTGGAACAGGTAGCTGCTATTAAAGTAACGTCAGATAATATTTCATCTATAGATCCTTTTCTATTTATCCATCTTTCATGTCACAAAAGCTGTGAGAAACTAATTTTTGCGAACATTCAAATGACTGTGGTGTTCTTTTTTCTCATCTCCATCCATTTCTGAAGCCACCTTGACAGTGATAAGCTCTTTTTAAAACTGTGTTTATTATAAGCTGGAATTTCGCCAAATTTCGTATTCCCTTATATGCGCTTAAATCGTGACAAACGTTTCTATATATTTGTTTATTGTCTCGATTTAAACGTTCTTCTCATTTTTATAAGAATGATATTTTATGTACACATGAGTATTGACTTCTGTTCTGAGCGGAAGGAATTTGTATATCTTGTAGAGGCAGCTTGTATATCTCTGATTCAGTAATGTCCGATAGATAACAGGAGATCGAGTAGATATAATTCTAGAGAGATGTACATTTTACAGTAAATGATGTCACCTGCAGTATGTATGGTATTCTGTCAAGAGACACTACAACTGTGTGTATCCCTCATAATTCATTGATGTGCTAGTGAAATCAAAGTATTCTCTTAAACTAAATAATAACTGAAAGACTGGCTATTTCTATGTACAATTTTTCACTTCTAAAACAGAACAAATATCATGTACAGTCAAATGCAAGTTCCCAAGTTTGAATTCAATGCTTTACAACTATTATACGGAAAAGTGATATTTGGTAAGCAGTCCAAATGTCTGTGTATATTAGAAAGTGGTTTGTTTATTTGGTTTAAATTATATATGATGCCCACACATAATGATTTTTAAATGATTAAATCTTTGCCTTGCTTTTTTTACAGTCAGTTGCAGAAATTCAGGTATGTCAGTGGTGTTTGTTTAATATTTCAGTAAAGACCATTATATTTAGTAACTTGAGTAAAAGATATAATCGCTTCAATACAAAACACAGACTTATTTTATAAATGATGATATTGATTTTGTTGCCTTACGCTTCATAGCATTGCCACCAGATGGCGATACTTGAATTTATGTAATTTTCAGAACCATTTTTAGTATTCAACAGCTGTTACCAAATCAAGTACTTTGGTTTTGGAAAGATATGGTGTGAACAAAGACATTGTAGAGACGACATGGTAAACTATTTTACTTTGATAAATTTGCTCGCTTTTTATACTTCACTTTAAGAAGACAATTTTCAACTTTTTATACTTTCCTATCATCGTTTCACTAAAGAATTACATAAAAGAAATAATAATAATTTGCACCTTTAATTATTCATTGTATATAGCGAATGCATTCTCATTTTCTCAATGTTATTTATTTCACATTTTAATAGAATTTTTATAGCAGTATATCAAGTTATTTATATTACAAACTACTCCTTTAGTTGATAAGGCAAGATTGTAGCCTCTTTGGGTTTCATCCACTTATCTCATAGCTCGAATATTAACTCGTAATCCCTGGTGTTTCCCCCTAGGGTTGCCAACTTTTATTAAGACAGAATTTCTTTAGTATATAATATACTAAAACTTTTACTATCCCTTAATATCGATCATAGCAGAACCAGTGTGTCCCCTTCTATCAAAAAAATTCCTCTTGAAAAGGGATAAATAAGTCTTAAATTAATAAGCTCACACACATCCAGTGTGTGAGATTATTCTTGTAAAGGCAGATTGCCACTCCTTTCAGATACATCCCCAGAGGGGAGGGAATCCAGAGATGGTAAATCCATTGATCTTGGGTCCACAGTCCTCTGAAAAATAGATGATTTCCAAAGAAATTATATTGTTTCAGCAAACAATATAATTTCTTTGATTGGCAACCGTAGTTTTTTAAGCTATTTCGAACTCTCTGTCATTAAAAATAAAAAAGAGTAGTGTTATCTAAATTTAGTATTTAACTATTCTGATAGTATAAAAATAACAATGAATCGAAATAGGCATAAAATAATATATTTAAGGTAGGGTATATATTAAACTAATTAAGAAAATAAAAACTTTAATTTAATTAATAATTTAAAGCCTGTTAGCTTTAAAGACTAGGTTGTTTCGTTATCACTTCAAGAGCTTAGCATGCTTAAAATAATAAAGAAATTCAGTGTCCTAAAGTGGTAAACTTCAACTTGATGACGTCACATATCGGACGTTACATCACAAATGTTAATAGCCATACTTTTCAAGTTTACAGACTTTATAAATTTTTTTAAATAAATGCCATCAAGCAGAAATAAATCTGATAAATTAGCACTAGTGGAAGTTCCCTTAAGTATGCAACTTCTTAAAGAATTGCTTAATTTTTTTTATATACACATACAAACAATAAAAATTAGTTTCGAACTAGATAGCTTTCATATTTATTAAAATAATGCTTGTTTTGTCATATTTTTTCTAATTACTGTCTTCGAAACATTTATTATTTTTTTATAACAATATTGAATGCTTTTGTATTACTTATACTTATAATTAAAAAATCGTAGGATATTTTACTTTGATTTGCAACACTTATTACAATAAATAAAACAGAAAGTGAGCATTGATGTTCCAATCAGTTGCAAATAATTATGCAGATCACGTGACTATTGTTTCTGACGTCTTGTGACTATAGACAGCGCACCCTTCAGAAGTGTCCATTTGAATATAAAGGAAATTAAAACGATAAATATATATAACTGTTTTTTTATAAATATTTTATTTTTAAAATATTTAAAATACTATACTACAATATTCTTTAATTTTCACTGATCAATATGTCAAAGGATCATTATGTAGGTTAAATTAATGTTTTTAATTTCTTAGAATATGAAATATATTACATTATTTCAAGAATGTAAAAAAATTATAGTTTAAATGACATGTAAAAAATTTATTGCAAAAGTAAAGTAATATGCCTGTATGGCATAATTTATAACGTATGTCATTTAAGTATTAAGGTTTCTAGATTTCTAAAAGAATCTCTCTCTCTCTCTCTCTCTCTCTCTCTCTCATATAATCAGAAGCCTTTTTTATCAAGAAAATATCCTCATATATTACATGTAAAAACTAGCCACTTTGAAGTTAAAACTTTATGGTCTCTTCGGCAAAAAATAAAGTGCCATTTATTACACTTGTATCGGAATTTTTACTTTCGAGTTCAAAGAACTAGAAATTGAAATGCTCAGACACAGTCGAACTAATGTGAATACTCCACGCCAAACTAATAATAATTTATTTGTCTTCTATGAAAAATTACATTTTCTAGAAATCATCGTTCGTTAGCCAAATATGGTTTCCATCTACTATTATTAACTAAAAAATAGTAAATAAACGGTCACCCGTTAGTAAAATTAAGCTTTATATTTTATTGAAATAAAATATAAAATATTATATATTATTGCGTTTAATTTAGGGACTATTCACAAATGGCGCAACACAAGCAAAGGGAGGCAGGTAAACATTACGGTACGTAATGAGGGAAATTGTAGGAATGTTACTTAATAGGTTTTCGTAAAAAAAAAAAAAAAGAACGTGATTTCAATTGGAGTATTTCATACCTACTAATGAGAGGGAGAGATGGTGTTAAAAATAATTTAAAAATCGCATTACGTACTTTGTGAATGGTCCCTAACTGTAAATGTACAATCATACTATTAAAAAACTACAACCAGAAAAATAAAGAAATAATAATGTGTCTTTTATAATTATTTAAAAAATGGTAAATTTCTATCTTCAATATTCGCGCTTTATGTCATTGAATTTTCTCTCTCTCTCTCTCTCTCTCTCTCTCTATCTATCTATCAATTTTTTCAAAGTGTTTAGATATTTAAGTTTCATATTATAACATAAATAAATTATATTGCAATTAAGATTAATAACTTCTAAATAAGTATTCATTTTCTAAATATAATTGTATTTTATAATACAATTATTTTTAAAAAATGTAATAAAAATTATGTTATTTTTTATGCAAGTGGTTATTTTAGAAATATCAATGAAAGTTTAAAAAAAAAATATATATATATATATACACTGTGCTGCCACTTTATTAGGTACACCTATCTAGTAGCTTGTTGAACCTCCTTTATCCTTCAAAACAGCCTGAATTCGTCTAGGCATGGATTGAACAAGATGCTGAAAACGTCCAGGAATGGAGTACCATGCAGACATGAGTGTGTCACGCAGTTCCTTGAGATTCGACGCAGGTGTAGGCCTGCAGTGAACAGCCCTTTCCAGCTAATCCCAAAGATGTTCAATAGGATTGAGATCCGTGAACTGAGCGGGCCACTGCAGCAAGGAAAAGTCATTGTCATGTTCCTGAAACCATTCCATAGTGATTCAGGCTTTGTGCACTGGCGCATTATCCTGCTGGAAGTAACCATCTGACTGAGGATAAACTGTCAACATGTACTGATGCACTTGGTCAGCAACGATGTTTAGGTGCGATGGGGCATTCAGACGTGAATCTATGAGTATCAATGGACCCAACGTGTGCCAAGAAAACATTCCCCACACCATGACACTGTCCCCACCACCTTGCACAGTAGTCGTCAGACATGACGGGTCCAAGGATTCATATTGTTTTCGCCAAATTCTGAGCCTTCCATCAACATGATGCACCGGGAATTGCGACTCGTCAGACCAAGTAACTGTTTTCCAATCCTCGATAGTCCAGTGCTGGTGTTGCTGTGCCCACAGGAGGCGTGTTCTCTTGTTCTTCATTGATAACAAAGATACGCGATGTGGCCACCGGTTGTTGCAGCCCATTTGCGACAAAGTGGGACTAGTGGTCCTTTGCGATATTTTGTTCTATTCACCAAGGTTGTATTCTGACGTAATACGCGACATTGTGGCCAGCCTGTTTGCTTGCATAATTTTAGTCATCCTCCTCTGACCTCTCTCATCAACAAGCGATTTTCTTCCAGAGGAATGCTGTTGAGAGGATGTTTTCTGTTCGTTGCACTATTCTTGATATACCCTTGAAACTGTGGTGCGTGAAAAGTTCAGGAGAACTGCCGTTTCAGAGATGCTTTGTCCAGTACGTCTTGCACCTACTACCATGCCACGTTCGAAGTCCGTTAGATCACTCCTTTTCCCCATTCTTGCTACGGTTTTTACGCTTAAATGATACTAGAAAGGTTGTTCTGCTGCATTTATCGCCACAACTGTGGTCATGTGACTTGCAACGTTGTGGGACAAACCATTTGTGTGCACAGCAGGGGTGTACCTAATAAAGTGGCAGCACAGTGTATATGGTTATTATTATTTCTTTGAATTTCCATTTCTCTTTTCTTTTTGTTCACTTTCCATAGAAAGCTATCTTATAATTTTATATGATAAGAGAAGCGATTTTCTAACTCATTTCAGTTCTATTCGTTTAAAAATAACAATATCCAAATGCACTTGTTTTTATCTTAAAGCTTACAAAGAAAAAGGACAACCTAAAAACAGAATATTGTAATGGTTCTAAATTTCAAAAAGTTTTTTTTTGTCTTACACAAAATACACACCTCTGTTTCAAACCGTCATTGACAGAAAAACACTAGGCATGTTATAATTTCAATTGTTGGTTGTATTTCTGCTTCATGAATTACATATATTTGTGTTCTTAAATTGTGCAAAAAATTGTAGTTCCGTATATTAATAAAGAATTTTAGTCAACAGTGGATGAAGTTCACAGAAGTTTTACATTCCAACATCTTGCCCCATATCACCATGTTTTGTTTTCATTGTCCACACCTGGGTTTGCTCAACAATAATTTGTTGGGTGGATGAGAAGTGGCCTTAAAATGTGCCGCCTGTGTCTTGTACATGGTGTCGTTAATAAAAGCATCTCAAGATTCACTGCTTGTTCTTGGTTTCTTGTGTTTAGTTTTAATACACATCTATAACACCAACGGAGTGTGATTCAGTTTAAACAGGTGAAGCAATGTAAATAAAACAAAAGGAAATATTTCAGCTTTTAGAGACTGGTTTCTCAATCTGTTTAAGGCCATAGATCCAGTCATCTCATAAAAAAATTATGGGGTTGAGAGGTCCACTTTCTGTTCTCTAGTGTTTATTTGATTATCCTTCTTTCTAACCGCAATCTTCCCCTCCAACTTTTTCAGAAACAGTTGGAGCACCATTAGGAGAGGGGAGGATCACAGAATATCGGTTAAGAAACTCTAGATAACATATATTTATATTTTAAATTAATAAATAAAATGGAGTTAATAAATGAAGAGAATTTAAAAATATCTTCAAAATGGTTTATTCTAAAAATAATTAACAGGAGGACCATGTATTCGCATGTTTATTTCAATGTGGGCATATTAATTCTGTCAGAGTGTAGGAAATCATGTACCACATTTTGAACTGCATCATCCTCAAACGTAGACCTTTAAGAGACCCATGTGATAACCAGAATGTGCAAGGTTAATCCAATATGGCGAACGTATTGGGGCATTAAATTTCAAATCATGGCTGTATTTTAGTGCTATTCGTGTAACATGGGAATGTGCATGTCCTGCTACAGGGTAATTCCTGATGTTAGGGAAGCACGCTTTTCAACCAAATTAGAATATTTAATTTATGATTTTGTTTTTGTCAAAATGATGAGACAGCCATCCCCAATACATTCATTCAATATCAACCAGGTCGATCTCCACCTGCACTTATCGGGTATTCTGGACAGTTCACAATATTTATTCACACAGTGCCGATATTGATCTTCTAGTACAAGTTGATATTGCACTTCTAATACATATTAAATGTAATAATAATAATGATAAATGTGATAATAAGTATACAACGGATACTGATATCCATGAAAATTTCAGTATTTATTAGATCTACCTCGTTTTAAGACATTGTATACAGAAAGACACAAATAAACTCTAAAGGTTGAATATTCAAACATGATAAAAATCAGTACTCCATTAGAACAAAATTAAAAAACATCATCTGCAAATAATGAAAAGCAAATTTATTTAACTGAATTTTACAAACTGACATTTATTGAATTAATCATAAAAATATAAGTAATTATGTAAATTTTACTCTTTATATCGTTATTAGGATGATCCTATAATGGGCGTGTAAATCAAATCAAAGTCAAATTTACACATCAAACACACGGAATTTTTTAATCACTTTGAAATATAATGGATATTCTTATGGTAGTAATAAGCCACTGTAGCCAGTTTTTACAGTTCTCTTCTAGCTAATATAGTGCAGGTATGGGCGTGTTCTCTTTTCTCATGAGGTCAGCAAATGTAATAACAGCCTTCACCTTCTTTGTATGCGCGTAACAATGTCCCTGTTCACAGAGGCATACGAGAGAATATTGACAGACTCGCTTTTCAATAAAAAAAAAAGTTGTAAAGGAAAATTGTAACGCATACTGGGACAAAAAGGGTTATCATAAAGTGTTGATAGAATGACAATTATTAATATATCATCCTCTTATGTGCTAATAATCAGTAATGCCGTGACACATGCTTGTCATCCATTATATCGATTGCCTGGCGCTCGTTAAGCGACAATTCTCTGAACTGCGGTTACTTTGTGTAGGGTTGCTGGCTCTGTGTTAGACAGAAAGACGTCTGTTCTTTGTACGCAGTCTCGGGGAATGGCGTCTTATGAGAAAGTCATGTCCTACGTCTCGGAAAAGAAGATTGGTCAGCTGTTCGAAGGTTTGATGGCTGCACTTATGTACCATCGACCCGATGACCACATCGAGTACATCCTGGAATGCCTTCGCTATGTGCAAGAGGCAGAAATCGCAGACTTTAAATGGAATACATTCATCAATAGATCACGTGACTTTTCCACGCACTGTTTCTCTTCCACTCGGTGTGGACAGATGGGAGCTGAAAAATATTTGGAGCACTGTCAGCCTACACAAGGTTGTAGTAAATTGGGTTACAGCCCGATTCAACCAGCTCGGGTGATCCAACTGGTTATTTTCGCTGTTAGTGTTTCAGATCGAGTTAAGAAACTATGCGAACAAGTGAGTCGCAGGATTTCAGATGTGACCCATATAGGTGTTGGTCAATTACTTCAATCACTAGCAACAGTGGTCGGAATGTCAGACGTCTCCCAACTCCCTTCTTGTTCTGCAGTGGATGTTATCATAAGTGAGATATCACTTTGTAAACATTACCATATCGCTTTGGTCACTGGTTTTCCCCGTAACCTAGAAGATGTCATCGAATTTGAATCAAGAACTCAAACAAGACCAAATTATGTAATAGCGATGAAAAGCGAACGTGACACTTTAACTAGTGAATCGCCTTCTAATATATCGGACACTTCACGTAGTATTTTAAGTATCGTAGATTACTATCAACAGAGGGAACTTTTAGAAATGATCGATGACACCAGCGATGACTTGAATGAAATTTTTTCCCAAATGCAAAGTGCTGTGAACACCATCATTAGCAAAACGGCTTCATCAGACACACTTATAGACAGCGGAGATGAGCCAATTGATATTACACCTCTAAGAGATTCAAAGATCCCTGTTATAAGTGTCATAGGTGGACCATACTCTGGTAAAAGCACCATTTCTGCGAGGCTCGTGAAAGAATACAACATTGTCCACTTAAATCCTGATGATCTCCTGCATCAAGAAATGTGCTTAGATTCCGAAAAAGGAAAACGCTTAAAAAACATGACAGAGATTTCATCGGATGTCATCATAGATCTTCTAAAGAGGGCAATGGTTGACTGGCTACCATCTGCACGTGGATTTGTAATTGACGGTTTTCCAAATAATGTGGATGATACTAAAAAATTCGAAGAAGTGGTAGAATTTTCTATTATTATTCTTTTCGAGGTGTCGTTAGAGATGGCAAAAGAGAGGGCTGAGAAACAAGAGGCTTTTAGGGTTCAAAATGAATTAGACGAAGTAAAAATTCAAGAGAAATTGGATTCATTCCAGAAATATTCTGAAAGCTTACCAGAAACTGTTCAGGGAAAACTGCACGTTCTAACGACAGATGGTTCTCCAGATGATGTATTTCAGGCATGTAAAGAGATAATAGAACAAGCTTTGGCTTTGGAGCCAACCGGTACGCCATAAATTCCAGAAACTTCACAGGAATATTAAAAAGGTAGGAATCCCTTTTTTCCCCCTAAATTTTAATATTTATTCTTACTAGCAGAGCCACATCAAATTATCCTACAAGTAGTGTAAGCGCCAGTTTGCTAACTATAGTCAAATGCAGCGATGGCGAATCATTTCTGTCCTTCGTATCAAATATAAATTAAAAGAATAATATAGAAATTTTCAAATACAGTACTACAGAAAAAATTGACTTTAATTAATAAATCTGTATTTTTATTATAAAAAAGTAGCAATATTGAAATTTTCCAATGAGAACGTTATTGCTGCATATGATTCCGCGCACAATTACATGTAAAAAGCGGGATCAAAAAGTTCAGGGATTGACAGTTGACTGTATCTTGAACTGCGATGTCATATAGTTGCGACTTATCACGTGTTTGCTGTTTCTTGTCGACTTGAAGCATGAATCACCTGCTTATCTCCAGTCAGTCTGAATTAGCGCGCGTTTTGTTCAAATACTTTTCAGGCATTTGCAAAGTTCAAATAGGGATGCTTGGCAGCAGAAGATGATCCTCGGTTTGGCCAACCGTCGACTTCAATAACAAATGATAGTGTCTCTTGTGCCCGTGATCTGATAGGGGTGATTTACGTTTAACTATCGGCGAATTTGTTAGTGAAATTGGTGTTTCTTATGAAAAGGGTGCATGCACATGAATTTCTTTGAGCAATGTAAACAGCTAGAACAGATAATGAAGCTCTGTAAATCACATACATGAGATGATTATTAGGTTGTAAAAGACAATGGCTAGGCTTCATTTGGAATACTGCATACAGTTCTGAAAGTCTCATTTTAGGAAAGATGTAGATCTTTTGGAATGGGTTCAGAGAAGAGTAACCAGATTAGTCAGGGACACAAAAGGGTACTATTACCAAGGACTTCAGTTCTCAAATTCCAGCATCTGGAAACTAGGCACCTGAGAGGAGAGCTGATTGAAGCGTTTTAGGCATTAAATGGATTGAAAAAAATAAAAATAAATAAATGCCGTTGGCATCCTTATTCTTTCTTGGATGACACACACAAGAGGATAAATTTAAGTTAAAAAGGTTGGTTGCAGAACAGAAGTGCAAAAATTGCTTTTAGACAGAATAATTGACTGTTGGAACAAATTTCAGTCTAGAACAAATTTCAAATTGCTTAATTAGATCATTTCCATCAGTTATACTGATGTAATATTGATGACCTTCATCAGCATGCTGCTGATCGAGGCTGCTTTTATATCATTACTGGTGACAAATTGTAGGCATACGACTAAGATTGAGAAATAAAGACACAGTCCTCTTAATGGAAGACTCAATCTTCTCCAAAGTCCAAAAAAGCAAGTCAATCTCCAACAATTATGAAGATTATGCTTATCATACTTTTTTTTGGCTTCATAGGCATTGTTTTTTGTAAACCTGTCCCACAGGGTCAAACTGTGAACTCAGATTATTATAAAACAGTTCTATGGTGATAGTGCTCAGATAAAACGAACGGAAAAGTAGGCTTCAGGGAATATACCCATGCATCACTACAATGCCCCAGCACACTCCTTACTTCACATTCAGGTCTGTGCAGTTAGCACAGTGATATCGTGACGGGTGGAACAGGCCCAGGTTCGAATCCTGTCAATGACGCCAAGAACTTTTATGGGCTTCACTCCATGGCTGAGTTGGTCAGTCTTAGGCGTAGATAGCAAGGTTTTTTTCCTCTTGGAACCCAAGATTTTTTGTCCAGAAAAGCAGACAGATTGACTGGAGAACACACACTATTTACAGACACAGCACACATGGGTAGTTGAAATTACATTTCCAGGTTAACCTAATAAAATAGTTTAAATAGTTTTCACATTCAATAATTTTTGCGAAGCACACCATCATTCTGGTCCTCCATTCGCTTTACTTATAGACAGGCTTTTCGCCTGCCTATAAGTAAAGCGAATTCCTTCTGGTAATTCACCTTCCGGGTGTCAACGTTGCCAAAAACAACTAAGCCACACACACTGCACAAACATAACATTACACACATTTCTGGCGGTTTTACAGATTTCTGTCTCATCACAGTGTACCAAGGCAAAGTTGAACTAAAGTTCAGGCACCACTGTACATAAGATACTACGCATGACTACATCCACTTCACTTACCGGATTTAGTTCCCAGTTATTTTCGAGAAGTATAACAGACATTAAAGGCCAATAGAATGTGAGGAATAATAAAAATAAAATATTATACATATAATGATTATTAAGTTAAATTATATAAATTACTTTATGAAATATTACTTAAATAATATAATTTGGAACAATTCACTTAGGAAGCTAAATTTGAAATATACATGTTGGGTTTAGTATACACTTGGGTTGAAGCCCAAGTGTATACTAAATATGGTAATGTTCTTGCACTCCAACTTGTGAATTTCGCTGAGCTTATTGTGATCAGCCTTGAGTATAAACAGAAAATGTATTTATTACAATAGTGCATGCAGCTCAGACAAGGGATACAATAGTAAAAATAAATAAACAAAATTATTGAAATTAAAGCATTAAGGAAAATAACAAAAAAAAAACATTAAAAAGATAAAGTTAAAAGCGAAGAAATGCTTTATAATTATAAAGCAATATATAATTCAGCTAATTAATGAATAGATATATAATAGGAAAAAAAAATAATGGGACAAAAATAGAAGCAGGATGGAGAATGATAGGTGGATAAAAGTATTAACCTATGCAGATGATCTAATGATTATCTTTAGTAGGTCTTGTGCTGCAATTTAAACATCTGAAATAGTTCCCAATGACTTCTGAATGGTACTGGCATAAATAGTCTTCAGATTTTTTAAACGAAAAGAAATAATCCTTATTTTTAGAGGAAAATTGAGTTATAACAGACCATCTGGCAAACAAATTCCTAAATTCCCTAAAACTAAATATTTAGGTATAATAGTTGATGACCAAAACAAACGTCATATTAAGGTTACCTGAGGACAACTTCATCCGATCATAGGTAATATGTCCATTAATTGCTTGTCTCCTCTGGTCAGTTTGATTGTTTTCCTGGACCCCCCCCCAGAGTTTCCAGGAATGCAACTTTGCTGTCCTTGCCTGAGACCAACTAACTCAGCCATGGAGTGAAAAGAGCCCATAAGAGGGAATTTTTCTATTGGTTGTTGTAAGGTTTTAGGCACATCAACAACTTAGGCCATACTGCACCCTATATAATATGTTTCTAAATTGAATGTGTTCTGTGGTTGATTTGCTGTTTTCTGACCAAAAAACCAGTTTCTGGGAGGAAAAAACACCACACTACCCTTACCTGAAACTGATTAACTTAGTCACACTGTGAAAAGGCCCATAAAGGAATTTTTCTATTATCCTCCCTCCAGTGTAAGTTATGTCTAATCTAACCATGCATTTTCCACCTGGTGTGTGGGTAGGACAGACAGTGATAACCACTGCTCTACTTTGATGATTACTTAGACTTTGCCTCTTATGTAAATAATGTGGGTGCCAAGCAGGGCTATCATTTCCATTAGGCCTAGGATCTATAAAGTTTTTAGATCCTATAAAAATACAATACCCAAAAAAATGTAATTCAATTTTATTCCAGCAATAAAATTCAACAAAGAATTTTTAAACAGAGATTTCTGTTTAAAATAGAGAAAAGCATTCTTTGGTTTTTTTTTTTTTTTTTTTTGTTAGCAAAAACATTCAAAAGGTTATCAAAGTTCATATTGGAGTAAGTTAGTGCTGGAATAAACATTGTGGAAATAAATTCAAAACCAAATTTATAGAATTTGTACAAAAAAAAAGTACATTAACTGCAAGGGCATTTTAATACTGTATGTTTAACATAATGAGGTCTTGGATTAATATAATGAGGCCTTGGAATGAGTACCTGAGGCCTCGAACACCAAAAGATGGACCTTCTGTCAAGATTAAAAATTAATAAGCATGTTAATTAAAAGTTCTTATTATGAGAGATTTAAATTAACACACTTATTAAAATATTAATTCAATGGAAATTGTTTCAATAGAAAAATTGTTCCAACATAAAATATCTCATAATGAGTCTAGGCACCAACATTAAAATCTCTCATAATAAATATGGGTTTAATAGAAAAGTTACAAGGCTATCTTTATTCATATGGCCACATACAGTGTTGGTACATGATTACATAAGTCAAAGAGGGTGAAATTCTAATGTCTTCCAGAGTTCTTGTATCATCACAGTGAACAGTGGCAGAGCTGAACTCATGTTCAGTCCCCTTACATAAAATATACACTGGATTGGCTTTGTATTAACAATGACCAATTGTTTAGGAATGGACTGGTCTGTGACACTTGTGAAGACTCAAAGTCAGGAACAGCTGATATAAGATAGTAGTTCGCACGCAATGGCAATCAGTTTTTGAGTGTCTCTGAGGAAGTCAGTGTCGAGATCTTTCCCACTATGAATGTGAAATTACTGTGGGTTAAAAATGCGCAGGTGCCAGTATCTCAACAACAGCCGACATGGTTAAATGCACTTGTTTGTGGTGTAACAAGTTTACCGTGACTGGCTCAACAGCAGTCAAATAACCAGTCAAAGATCACATGTTGGACAGCGGCATGCGGCCAACACCTGTGGTGAGCATTGTGTGCAAAGCACAAGTGTACATATCCTACACAAGGTACTGGACTGCTGGCAGCTGGTCAGCCACTCCTGGTTGTCATAGATGTTCTCAAACTTATAAGGAGTTGATGCAATGATGATAAATCCATTATTTTGCTCTCTATAAGTGAATATTTAATTACAGTAAAATTGCTTAATTTCTATATTTTAAATGCCAGCAACATTAATTTTCTGCAAGTATCGATTTAAAAATGAATGGAAGTTGTCCAAATTAGTATCACTGTAGACTGCCTATTTATTGCTTACTTTATCAATTTATTTGTTTAATTATATATTTAATTCATAAATCAGTATCTCGTGAACTAAATTGATTTTTCTACCCAATACTCCCACTTTACAGATATCCCACTGTGACAAAATATTAATAAAGTCTGGAGCTTAGAACATGAAGAGGAGTAAGAATCCTACTGACTACACCAGGGACCACTACTGGGTAAAGGGAGGGTTAGTGCTAGCCTAAATCACTACTGCACTCTTGAGAGTTTCACAAAGGATTAAAATGCTTTTAAAACAGAGTGAATTATTTTAATCTATATTTTTGCTTAATAATAATGATGCCACATTAAAATGTTGTAATTCTATTACCGATTATATATATTGCCAGTTTTTGCTGTGACTCCATATACCACTACTGTTGCACAAAAAAAACTCTAAATGATATATTAGATGATAATGTCACCTAATATTGCTATTACAAGAAGCAATAATCAACTGCTCCAGATCACAGTCTGAGGATGCAACATATCATCCAGCCTTCAGTCATCACAAGTAGATAGGTGTGACTTCCACAAATGAAAATAAAATCTATACAATATAACAGGTTATAAAACTCCTTTGAAATATCACAAAATCGATGAAATAGAAAAGAGTGACAAATCAGAAACAAAATTATATGCTGTACATCCCATACACTATCTATGATGCAATTTCTGAACCCACCATTTTTCTATGTGAGAGGCCTGTACTTATCCAAAACACTTTCCCACATCTGAGGCCCAACAATGATTTCCTCTTTCACTTTCTCACTTTTGCAGTATTGATCTTCTGTGGAATTTCACTTGAGTAATGAAATCCTTTCAAATTCATCTTATCCATCACTTTCACAAACTTCATTAGACCAAGTTTAAAGTAGAGAGAGGTGGAAGGAAAATCTTCATCATATCTGCTAATGGCAATACTGCACACTAATTACAGACCAGTTAGTTTAACTTCTGTTCCGGGTAAAATAATGGAGTCGCTGGTTAAAGATGCATTGCAGGATCATCTAGACAAGACTGCATCAATAATTCAAACACAGCATGGGTTTGTTAAGGGAAAGTCTTGTCTGACAAATTTGATTGGTTATTATGATGTGGTCACAAAGGAACTGGATGCAAAAAATAATTTTGATATCATATACTTGGATTTCAGGAAAGCTTTTGACACTGTTGCGCATGGAAGACTACTGTACAAATTGGAGCAGAATGGTATTAAGGGTAAGTTGCTACAATGGATAAAAGGATGGTTAAGTGGGAGAAGACAGAGGGTGGTAATCAATGGGTGCTGCTCTTCGTGGACTAATGTTATTAGTGGAGTCCCACAGGGTTCGGTGTTGGGTCCACTGTTGTTTTGTGTATTTATCAATGATATTGATGAAGGTATATCAGGCTTAATGTCGAAGTTTGCAGATGACACAAAGGTTGGCAGGGTTGTTAATGACAGTAATGGCAGTGTGCTACTGCAACAGGATCTAGATAATTTGGGCAGATGGGCTAAGAAGTGGCAACTGAAGTTCAACCTTGACAAATGCAAAGTACTGCATATGGGTAGAAGTAACCCCAGAGAAACGTACCAACTGTGTGGTACTAAACTTAAGGTGGTAGAAAATGAAAAAGACCTGGGAGTAATTGTGCAGTCAGATATGAAGTTTTCTGAGCAATGCAGACAGGCTGCTAGGGCGGGTCATGGGGTTTTGTCAATGATATATAGGAATTTTGCTAGCAGGGAAAAGGAGGTGATTGTCCCTCTGTATAAGGCAATGGTCAGGCCACGCCTTGAGTACTGCGTACAGGTCTGGAGGCCTCATTTTAGGAAGGATGTAGATTTGCTTGAGCGTGTACAGAGAAGAGCAACACGATTGGTGAGGGGAATGAAGGGATTCTCTTACCAAGAGAGGCTTAAGTTCTGCAAATTGCAGTGGCTGGAGACTAGGCACCTGCGCGGTGATCTGATTGAGGTCTATAAGGCCTTGAATGGGTTGAGCACGCTGAATTCTGATGGGATCCTTCCACTTGTTCAGATTACCAACCTACGGGGACATAAGTTCAAATTAAGAAAGGACAGATGTAGAATAGATGTGCGGAAATTTGCCTTTAGCCAGCGGGTGGTTAATTGCTGGAACAAACTTCCATCTGTCGTTGTAGAAGTTGATAGGTTAAATAAATTTAAGGAGGAACTGGACAGGCATTTGGAGGGAATGGTGTGATTTTTTTTTTTTTTTGGCTGATGCTGCATAAGCTCCTACACTTGCTTTCTTGCATCATGTGCCACTACTACTACTACTACTACTACTACTCATTCCTGGCTCATATGTACTCATTTTGAGGCCAGTCACATCTAATGCAGGGCCGTGCAAATGGGGAGTACATTGGATACGCCACATCAGGGCCCCCACAATCTAGGGGGAGCCCATTCAAGGAGCCATCTAAGTCTCAACATAAATAAATGAGGCCCCTTAACTCCTTTTGCATCTGGGTCCCCAAGTACCTTTGCACAGCCCTGATCTAATGTAATGGTCTGCGGTACAATGGCTGTCCCACAAGCATAGGAAACAATATTTTGTGAACCTTATTTGCTTGACCATTAACATACCAGTGATTAATTTACCACAGATATTCCATTGATGAGTGCTAAACTGAATTGCTTTGGGCAGTGCTTTTGTAGTGCCTCCTTTAGATGAACAAACTGTCATATTAGGGCTACCTAAATATGACAGTTTGTACATCTAAATGAGAAAAAGTTGCAATTTATGGGCATAATTCACTTGTATATTATGCCCATAAATTGCAACCTATGTTCCCTGGTCAATTTTATTTTTTTTACAGAGTGAAAAAAGACCATAAAAGTTCCTTGTATCATTGACAGGATTCAAACCACAGCCTTTTCTAACCTGGACAGTGGATATAATCACTGTCCTTCCCTGGGGTGTGGAGGGCAGTGACCATATAACCACTCTACTACTTGTTTTTTATTATTATTATTATCTGTGTATTTCCATAAGGAAACACCCCGGGACGGCAAAGTGCCAGGAGGGTGCTAAGTACATATCAGGGTACGAGATACTACATGCAGTGGGTTACATATACTGAACACGTTGTGATTACTGGTTTAGATGAACAGAGTGGGAAATGGGGATGGATGGTTTTAAATTCCTGTTACTCAAGTAAACAGCTTTACTTGCTGTGAGGAGTCAATGAAGAGGAGCCATTCAGATGTAATGTGTACTTGTGACAATTCCCTAAAACCTCTATTGATTTGACAGTAGTAGAGTAGACTGTTTACTATAAAGACTATCACCAAAATGTGGGTTTTTTTTTTTTTTGATAGTGACCCACTTCAATATCCTTCTTGACAAAGTTTTTCTTCTTTAGTCTTGGGGGCGACTTCAGCTTTATCTTTGGGAAGGATAGATGAGGCCATTTATCTTAGGTAAATAACTCCTGTTCTAATGTCTCTTCACTGGGTGTGTACTCAGGATCAGCTGAAGGTCTCAGGTCTCTGTCAAACAAACCTTCATCACATTCCATTTTGTCTTCTAAAAAATTTAATTCATGCTGTGGAGGTAACAGAATTGATATAATGTCATCGTGAGGGATTGGTCTCATTGCTCAATTCAGGTTCAGATAAACAATCTTGTGCTTATTCTTCACAGAGAATCCACATTACAAAAAGTAATCATCACCACGATCTTTTGGCTCCCTCCATATCATGGGTTTGGCATTAACTTTTCCTTTGTTTCCATTAACTTTGTTCAACCAATCACATAATTGATTCAAACAAGTGGTACTCACAGCTTATTCTGGTTACCTAGAGGACAGCCAAAGTATAATTGGTAAATTTTCTGAATATCCATTGTGATTGTATACTGTCGGAATTGGGTTAGGAAAGGGCCACACACACACACACACACAGTAGAATTTGTTGCAGTGGTTTTTACACTTTTGAGGCACAACACCGAACATGTTTCAGGAATTCATCAGCTCTTATCTGGAACAGTTTATAATCAAATAATTATAATTATGAAATAACAAGGATACATATATATATAATGTATTAAAAGTAAAAGGTTGTAGTGAAAGTTGAAATCATAATAAAGAATAATATATAGAGATATGTTAAGATGGTTTATGGACTAGGGGCACTACTAGAAATAGCAGAAATACCCAATGACTATAATGGAATATAGATAAGTAGATTGGGAAAAAGGTGGAAGAGTGCTGACAAAACTGAAAGTAGTAATAGTGGAAAATATCACTGGGTACCTGAAAAATAAAAATATTATATTAGAGTGGTAATTAATGATCCGATGATTTTAATTTCATCGAGGGTCAACAGCCAAAAAACAAAGTAAATATAGCAAGAAGTAAGGTCTCTGTTTCTGATATGAAATATACGTAGCGTGTGATTATGACAATGAAATCAAGTTGAAAAAGAATACGCAGAAGCCAAAAAGTGGCAGTTAATCTATTGAGAAGTTGATGTATGTAATGATGGCTATGAAATATATGTCGACTTCTCACTAGATTTACCGCCACTTTTTGGCTTCCGTACACTCTTTTTCAATTTGGTTTCATTGTCATACGCACTACATATATTTCATATCAGAAAGAGACTACTTCTTGCTATATTTCCTTTGTTTTTTGGCTAATGACCCTTGATGAAGAAGTTAAAATCATCAGATCTATAGTATTAAGTACCACTCTAATATATTATTTTAATTTTTTAGGTATCCAATGATTTTTTCCATTTTTACTACTTCCAGTTTTGTCGGCACTCTTCCACCCTTTCCCCAATCTACTTATATACAAATATATATCTCATCACATTCATGCAATCTCGTGACAAAAGCTATTTGTGCTAGAACTGGGTTTTTCCTTTCTTGCTAGAGGAAAAATGAAAACAGACTTTGAACTCTATCGACATATTTACTCCAACAATCAAAAATATCAGCTAACCTGTGTTGGCAATAAGTTAAATAGCAATGGAATTAACTATTATATAGCTTACATGACCTTCTAACAAGCCTCCCCCTGCCAATTTTTTTGACGAGTTTCCAAAAAAAACCCACAAGAAAAGGAATGTTGTTTCTTTTAAACACCATTCTGCATTTTTGAAATAAAAATAATAAATAAAAAAAAAGATTTGAGAATATTGCATTTTCAAATTTTAATCTTTATTCTAAAATTATTTTGACTGATGAGAACAAAAAAATATCTTTAGTAACAGCTTTGTTATCCAAAAAATAATAAAAATTCATTTTCTAACCCCCCTAATTTCCAGTGCTCCAATGTGTGAATAAAGCAAAAAAAGATACTGAAACAAAAGCTCTATAGAACAGTAGCAGGTGAACAGCTCACTTTATCCACAATAAATACCATAAAGAATTATTTTTTGTCTGTAATAATGATAGCATGAAGATTCAATTCAGAGCTGAACATGGAATACAGAATTTATAAACTATTATATAACTTCCAAGAAAAAAATTAACCAAAATTGTATTGCATGTAAAACGCACACAGATGTCCAAATGGTGTCACTTCCACACTACCCTAGTCACTGTTAAGCAGTGAGCAGGGTGGTGGGGATTAATAATCATTTTCATTTCCCACTCAAGAACCAATTTTAATAAGGTACAGTTTCACTCAAGAACCAATTTTAATAAGGTACAGTTTTCTACTCAGAATCCCTTCCATTGTTCGGTGTACAAATCTGAAGCATTCAATGTCATCATTACACTTTTAGTATAACATTTCTTCTATATTATTCTTGATGTTTAATCTTATTTATTATCCATTTCAGAACATGTAGATTTTTAGCAAAATTAATTCATCCTTAACTTTATGAATCATGTTATCCAAAGGATAATAATCTTCACACATCTTTCAAATGATAAGGAATATCCATAGGTTTCTTACAAGTCAGTGAAAGGCCCATGGAAGCAATCGATATTTCACAAAAGCATTATTCTTTTTTCAAAATCACAGATTTATGTGAGTATTAAAATATCTATCTTACCTAAATAATTGCAAAAAATAAATTGCAATTAAAAATGCAGTTTATTTATTGCAATTTTGTTTGGTGAGACTATTTATTTGGAACTTAAAAATAGCTACATTTGAAAAATGCATTTGAAAAATGCAGCTATTAATCCGAAGGTGAACTTTCACTAAAAAGGCTTTGGAAATTAGGGATATACCGATAATAAAATTAATCATCTGCACTATGTAACAAAAAAAGTTGTTTTTGTTTATATAAACAACTTTTTTATATACATAAAATTTTATTTTTCAAATTATTCTTTATAATTTTGTAACAGATTTAATAAAAAGATTCAAACATTTTCATTGTTTTGTCTCATCAATATTTCTCTCATTACATATATAAATGTCTCAAGTTAATCAAAATTAGTAGTAAAACAATGTTCTGAAAATCTACAACAATACCAAAAAATAAAATAAATAATAATAACAAAAAAACCTCTAAAAAACAAACTGGAACATTATGCTTTCAATGTCATAAGAAAATGGTGGATGTTCGTTGGTGCCTTGATTTGATTTGGTAGTTGTTGGTGCATCGGCTTCTGTGGCCATATTGCACCTCCCAAGGTTTTTGCAGTACTTTGATCCAAGCCCGAGGCGGGAATCGAACCCGCAACCTTTGGGTTGCCGGGCAGGTACTTTACCCACTCGGCTAGCCCGGTCGGCACGTCGTTGGTGCCACTGTGTGTGCTAACATGTTTGGATCCTTCAAGCAGGCATAGAGTAGTGCTAGAGTCTATGGTCTTCATAATGAAAAGTATGAATGCATGCTACAACTTTTGGAGCGAGATATCTTTCTCATCCATTTTACTTCATTATACAGGGTTTTCAAAAATGATGGTCAATAATTTAAAGATGAAAAGGACACACTTATATTCACTAGCAGAAGTTCACTCTGGGAGGGTAGTTGTTGTTGTTTGTTATTTGGTTTTTAGGAGCATTAGCAACTAAGACCATATTGCTCCGGGATATGCGGTGGTCATTCCCGGACCTTTCCGCATCCTGCGTATTTGGTGGTGACGGGCTCGAACCCCGGTCTAATCAAGAAGCGTGTGCTACGCACTGCTGCTCCTTCCCACCTGGCTACAGAGGCGCCTCTGGGAGGGTAGTCTGTATTGCTGAGAGCTTGTACACATAGGGGTACAGTAATTGGCAACGTAAAATTTGCCACACACTGTTATCACCCTTTCCTCAACATCAGGTGTTATGCTTCTGGGCTACCTGCTCGTACTCCATGTTCTCTAAGGCGCTGATGTACTCTGATGAATGTGTGCCTGTTGGGCTGCATTCGGCGGGAAAATGATTTTTGGTACAAACGTGCAGCCTCGAGTGCACTGCCGTTGGCTTTACCATACATGAATACATGAAGTGCATATCCACATACTCTTTGTTGTTATAACCTCTTTCCACGTTGACTATCCTTTGACAAGTACTAGTATGCCTGCTACGTCTCAGAGCATTGAGAGAGGAGAAAGGGAGAGAATGAGCATAACCTAACTTAAAAAAACAAGTCAGTGGTGGATCCGAACTCTTTACAGTTCACCTTGTCAGTGGTGGATCCCAACTATTTATTTATTTATTTTTTTTTTTTATATTTTTTTTTTGGCTGATGCTGCATAAGCTTGCTTTCTTGCATAAAATGCCTCTACTAATGCTAATGCTAACTAGAAATTTGCAATATCTCGAAAATGATTCACTTAAGAACCCATGTTTACTAGGTGTTTTTTGCATATTGTAGTCTACAGTTCACCTTTAAATTATTGACCAGCACTTTTGAAACACCCTGTATTTATTAATAATTATTTTAATCAAGTTCCTTTTGCTGTATCTTGAAGAAAAATTAACCTGCTTGTTTTGAGGGAGTTAACTGATGCTTGTTTGTTTGTTTGTTTATTTTGGTTTTTAGGAGCATTAGCAACTAAGGCCATATTGCTCCGGGATATGCAGTGGTCATACCCTGACCTTTCCGCATCCTCCGTATTTGGTGGTGACGGGCTCGAACCCCGGTCTAATCAAGAAGCGTGTGCTACGCACTGCTGCTCCTTCCCACCTGGCTACGGAGGCGCCATTAACTGATGCACTTCCCTGTACAGGATGTCTGCAATTTATGTTGTTCTGAATTGTCATTTTAATATAACTTTCTTTAATTTTAAATTCTAACTTCACCAAGTATTGTAAGGAACAAAATCTTGAAACAGAGTCTTGCTTGTTTTTGGCAATGCAACTGGCCATCCTGTTAAAATTCCAGACCTGTACCACAACATTCAAGTCATTTTAATAACAACAGATATGACCTCTTTGTTACAACCAAAGGACCAGGGAGCAATAGTGACACTGAAAACCTATTATGCTCAGCAGACTATACGATAACTGATCAGCAAGGCAGATGGAGAGGACCACCATCAGTTTGAGGGGTCTGGACCATATATATTAGAGTCAGAGAACAAAATAACGTGGAGTTGTTGGAATCAACACAATGCCAATCTGATTAATGAGGATCTAACTGAGTTGGAACAGAGCTCTGAGTAAGAGTGCAGGAGGAAGAGGAAATGCAGCTTGCAATGTGAGGAAATGCAGCCTGAAATGCAAGGAAATGCAACCTGCAATGCAAGTAAAAACAGATCAACAAAAAAAAGCCAAGGAAAGAGGAATGGTCAAGACGGAGATGGATATTCTTGTTAAAGATAACCCAAACAATGAACAGAACAGCAAGTTCAATCAAAGGTTGAATAATCTTAGTAACACTGATGAACTGTATCAAGATGATGAAGAAAAATTCTGCTAAGACTTCTTTCACTGGCTTCTTAATACGTGAATAATTTGGTATGACTAATACAGTATTTAACATACAAGTTAGTGCAATTGCATCATATCTGTACGTAGCCAACTATTCAAGTAGGGGTTCACATCTGGTGAGTATGGGCATGGCACACCCAGGGTCCTGATCTGGATATCATCATTCTTCTCTTTCTTGGTGATTCCCTTTTGTCTCTTTCTTTCTCTCTCTCTCTCTCAAGGTGGCTCAGGAATTTTTTTTTTTTTTTTTGGCTGGTGCAGTATAAGCCTCAGGCTTCCTTGCACCATATAGCTAATAATAATAATAATAATAATAAATGAAATAAATTGGCATCATTAAGTACATTTCATATTGTGAATACCTTCACAATGAGTTGCCATGATATTGCACTACCTCGAATAAATAACGCTTCACCATAGGAGAAAACTATTGTTACTTGTTCTCAGCAGATACCATCACCCATACGGCACCGTTTCGGAGCTTATTGGCTCCTCATCAGTGGGTGAGCAGGCACCCTGGTGTTGCAATGATGACAACTGATATATCCACTGAGAATAAATAACAATAGTCTTCTCCTATGGTGAACCATTACTTATTCGAGGTAGTGCAATATAATGACAACTCATTGTGAAGGTATTCACAATATGAGATATACTTAATGATACCAATTTATAACTACTTGAGTAGTTGGCTACGTACAAAAATGATGCAATTGCACTAACTTGTATGCTAGTCAGCTCCCTATGTAACCTGAGGCTTTAGCCCTAAACTATACTGTAGTACAGTATTTAAATAATAAATGCTTAGAGATTAGTATAATACATGCATTTTTTATTGCTTTTAGTGTGTAGTTAAGTGAAACTTAAATCATATTAGAGGCCGAAAAATATGACCATAGGAATAAATCATCCCTTTATAACATAAAAATGAATACAATTTTTTCTAATGGCATCCACAAGTAGATGTTATGTTTGTTATTTGGTTTCTAGGAGCATTAGCAACTAAGGCTATATTACTCCAATGATATGCAGTGGTCATTCCCTGACCTTTCCACATCCTCCGTATTTGGTGGTCACAGGATTGAACCCCAGTCTAATCAAGAAGCATGTGCTACGCACTGCTGCTCCTGCCCACCTGGCTACAGAGGCACCTCCACAAGTAGAGGTGAAATTGATTCTACTTCTATTAGAACACTCAGCAGCCAGAAATGCTGCATAATTACAAGGCCAACTGGATGTCCTTGTGGAACAAAAAATATATATAAGTGGTTTTGGGCACATATATGCTTTCTTGAACATTAATGTAAAGAATATAGTAATTAAATTTAATGAAGCTGAAGCATCAATTAAGTCATCAAACAGACATTATAGGGATATCAAAAACATTTTCCTATCTACTCAGAGATATGGAATGCACATCTTCATGCATTCAGCTGTTTTTTCCCAAAGCAGATGCTATCATACACTCAGGATTTGGATGTCAACCTCAAGCAGTTTAGTCAAAATCATGCATACAAAAAAAAAAAAAAAAAAAAAAAGAGAACTCTGTGATGGTTAGCAAAGGCAATCACAAGCATAACCCATGACCTGATGAGCTACACCCCCAAATAAATTGTTCATTGATTGATGCACCAAATGGTCTACATGCCACTTGGTTAAAGGATCCAGATTCTTGAATTCAAGTTTGAATGGACAATAGAGTCCAGCGTGGGTTCATTGTGTTAGACCCATAGCAATTGGAACTGCACAAAAAACAGGCCTGACGTAGCCAAGTGGTCAGGAGCGAGAGTGCATAGCGCGCGTTCCTTGAGTGGACTGGGGTTCCTGTCTGCCAGGGGCAAAGGTTGATGACATTGTAGAGCGGATATCATCTTTTAAGGGCACAAAAGGTGATATAGTTGTACACGTTGGCACTAATGATATTAAGAGTAGGAGACCGGCAGAATTACTTAACAAGTACAGGTCACTGTTGAAAAAAAGCCGCGAATTAGGGTTGAATATGAAAGTGTCTGCAATTCTGCCGAGACACGATAGGAGGGAGTATATGATGAGAGCCCTGTCGATCAATTCGGCCCTGGAAACATTGTGCAAGGCTCGAGGGGTAGAATTTTTTTCAGCCTGGTCTGTACTTGTTAACAGGAGAGACTGCTTCTACAGGGGTGGGATACACTTAAATAGAAAGAGTGCAAGAATATTTGCTGATGCTATCGAGGCAATGTTAGGTGGGATGGAAAACTGCTAGATTGGGGGGGATACAAGGACTAATAGATTAACAGTAGCCACTAGCAGAGGTGAAAGTGATTCTTGCACTGCTTCTATTGGAATGAGCCACAGCCTGGAAAATAAGATGCAGGATATTTCAGAGACTGCTGGGAATCATTGGGGTACAAATAAACACATAAGTTAGCATTAGCATTAGTAGAGGCATTTGATGCAAGAAAGCAAGCTTATGCAGCATCAGCCAAAAAAAAAAAAAAAAAAAAAAACCACTTCCACTTCATCCTCTGTTCGTTCAAAATACCTGTCCAGCTGAGCCTTAAACTATTTAGTCTATCAACCTCCACCACAAGGGATGGAAGTCTGTTCCACCAACCAACCACCCGCTGGCTAAAGGCAAATTTCCGCACGTCTATCCTACATCTATCTTTCCTCAATTTGAATTTATGCCCTCTCAGGTGATTTTTCTGAGCTAGAGGAAGAATCCCATCAGCATTGAGCATGCTAAACCATTCAAGGCTTTATACACCTCTATCAGATCACCTCGCTGGTGCCTAGTCTCCAGACACTGTAATTTGCAAAACTTAAGCCTTTCTTCGTAAGAGCACCCCTTTGTTCCATTCACGAATCTTGTTGCCCTTCTCTGTACTCGTTCCAGCAGCTCTACATATTTCTTGAAATGAGGCCTCCAGATCTGTATACAGTACTCTAGGTGTGGCCTGACCATCGCCTTATACAATGGAATAATCACCTCCTTATAAACTGCTGGAAAAATTCCTCTATATCATTGACAATACTCCATGAGCTACTCTTGCAGCCCGTCTGCACTGATCAGAGAACTTCATATCTGCCTGCCACAACCACCCCCAAGTCCCTTTCATTCTCTACCACTGTCAGTGTAGTAGCACAGAGTTGATACGTTGCTCTGGGGTTGCTGTTTCCCATGTGTAGTACTTTACATTTGTCAATGTTAAACTTCATTTGCCACCTCTCAGCCCATCTGCTCAACCTTTTCAGATCCTGTTGCAGCAGCATAGTGTCAGTAGTGTCCTTGACAACCCTGCCAACCTTTGTATCGTCTGCAAACTTGGACATATAAGCCCGATATACCATCATCAATATCATTTATAAATACAGAAAACAATAATGGACCCAACACTGAGCCCTGAGGGACTCCACTAATAACATCTGTCCACGATGAGCAGTGTCCATTGATTACCACTCTCTGTCTTCTCCCCCTCAACCACCCCTTTATCCAGAGCAGCAATTTGCCTCCAATGTCACACTGCTCCAATTTGTGTAGCAGTCTTCCATGTGCAACAGTATCAAAAGCCTTTCTAAGATCCAAGTATATAATATCAAAATTATTCCCTGCATCCAGTTCTTTTGTGACTGCATCATAGTATCCAATCAAGTTGGTCAGGCAAGACTTCCCCTAACAAAACCATGCTGTGTCTGAGCTATAACTGAAGTCTTGTCTAAATGATCCTGCAGTGCTTCTTTAAACCAGTGCCTCCATTAATTTTCCTGGAACAGAAGTTAAGCTCACAGGTCTATAATTACTTGTGTCAGCCTTTGATCCTCCTTTGTGAATTGGGGGTCACATTTGCACATTTCCAGTCTTTGGGTACCTCCCCTGAGTCCAAGGAAGCTCTCATAATTATGGCTAAGGGTTTGCTTACTTCCTTTGCTGCCTCCTTTAATATAACTGGATAGATCCCATCCACCCCGGGTGCCTTTCTTGTGTTTATCTTCAACAGTTTCTCCTCCACTTTACTCTCAGTTATTTCAAGATTCTGTAGCTTACTGCTAGAGTTGAATACACCTCTGCATTCCCTCGCTGAATAACTCCTCATGTGTGAATGTCGATGCAAAATATTCATTTAGTTTGTTAGCTACCTGAGCAGGATCATCAACACTTGACCCATCAATATCAAGTGGACCAATCTGATTCATCCCCTTCCTTCTAGAGTTTACATAAGTAAAGAACTCTTTGCTGTTTTTCTTCGCATCCCTTGCCAAGGATTTCTCGTAATCTGCCTTCGCCTGCCTAACCTCCTTTGTAACTTGGTTGCATATCAACTTGTATCTATCATAGGCTTCTGTGTCATGTGTTAATTTGTATGTATCCCATGCATTTTTCTTCTCTGCCATATGCCTCATTAGTTCATCTGACATCCATTTTGGCCTAAAGCTTGAACAATATTTCTTAGTTGGTATGTAAAGCCTAGTAGCTTCCAAGATAAGTTCTTTGAATGCTTGGCATTTTGAATTTGCTGTTGGTAACATCATCAGTTGGTCCCACTGTATAGAATTTAAATACTGTCTCAGTCCATCGTAGTCGCCTTTACAGAAGCAATAACCCTTCCCTTTACCCCTAATGGTAGTTACCTCTTTGAGTAAATCCCACTTCAGCACACTGTGATCACTGCCACCTAGTGGTTCATTTATCTGCAGATTCTTAATGCATGAAGAATCACTGCTGATAATCAAATCAAGAGTATTACTCCCTCTAGTTGCCTCCCGAACATGCTGATGTAGAAAACAATCATCCAATAAATCCACAAAAGCCCTGCTAGTGTGTGAGTAACCAGCCCCCAAATTCCAGTCAATATCTGGGAAATTAAAATCTCCCATTATAAGACACTCTGATTTACTGGCCCACTCTATTTCCCTGTAGTTCCTTATTATACTCATCAGAGTCATTAGGCCTATAGCACACTCCTACTCTCAATTTTGATCTCCCAATGTTTATATCACACCAAACTGACTCAACACTGCACTGTCCAGCGATGTCGACTGGCTTCACTTCCTTGGTTTTTATGTGTTTCTTAACTAATAGCATAACACCTCCCCCCTTCCTATCCTGTCTATCCTTTCTGTAGACGTTGTACTCCCCAAATTGCAGTTCCGCATCCCTTATATCTGTGTGACACCACGTCTCTGATATCCCAACAATATCTGCCTTCGATGTTTTGAGCAATACCTCAAATTCATCAAATTTATTTACTAAACTCCTAGCATTGGTGTACACGCAAGTATACCTGCACCTGTTTCTATTCTTAGCTACCCTAACACAACCCATGTGTTTACTTGTACCGCAATGGCTCCCAGCAGTCTCTGAAATACCATGCATCCTGTTTTTCAGATTTCTGCTCATTCTAATAGAAGCAGTGCAAGAATCTCTTTCACCTCTGCCAGTGGCTACTGTCAATCTATTGGTCTTTGTCTCCCCCCAAGCTAGCGGTTTTCCGACCCACCTAACACTGCCTCGATAGCATCAGCAAATATTCTTGCACCCTTTCTATTTAAGTGTATCCCATCCCTGTAGAAGCAATCTCTTCTGTTAACAAGTACAGTCCAGGCTGAAAAAAATTCTACCCCTTGAGCCTTGCACAATCTTTCCAGGGCCGAATTGATCGACAAGGCTCTCATCATATACTCCCTCCTATCGTGTCTGGGCAGAATTGCAGACACTTTCAAATTCAACCCTAATTCTCGGCTTTTGTTCAACAGTGACCTGTACTTGTTAAGTAATTCTGCCGGTCTCCTACTCTTAATATTATTAGTGCCAACGTGTACAACTATATCACCTTTTGTGCCCTTAAAAGATGATATTCGCTCTACAACGGCATCAACCTTTGCCCCTGGCAGAGTTGTGTTAGGGTAGCTAAGAAAAAGAACAGGTGCATGTATACTTGCGTATACACCAATGCTAGGAGTTTAGTAAATAAATTTGATGAATTTGAGGTATTGCTCAAAACATCAAAGGCAGATATTGTGGGGATTTCAGAGACGTGGAGTCACACACATATAAGGAATGCAGGACTGGAATTTGGGGAATACAATGTCTACAGAAAGGAGAGACAGGATAGGAAGGGAGGAGGGGTTATGCTATTAGTTAAGAAATACATAAAATCCAAGGAAGTGAAGCCAGTCAACATTGCTGGACAGTGCAGTGTCAAGCCAGTTTGGTGTGACATAAGCATTGGGAGATCAAAATTGAAAGTAGGAGTGTGCTATAGGCCTAATTACTCTGATGAGTATAATAAGAAACTGTAGGGGGAAATAGAATGGGCCAGTAAATCAAAGAGTCTTATAATGGGGGATTTTAATTTCCCAGATATTGACTGGAATTTGGGGGCTGGTCACACACACTAGCAAGGCTTTTGTGGATTTACTGGATGATTGTTTTCTACATCAGCATGTTCGGGAAGCAACTAGAGGGAGTAATACTCTTGATTTTATTATCAGTAGTAATTCTTCATGCATTAGGAATCTGCAGGTAAATGACCCACTAGGTGGCAGTGATCACAGTTTGCTGAAGTGGGATTTACTCAAAGAGGTAACTACCATTAGGGGTAAAGGGAAGGGTTATTGCTTTCGTAAAGGCGACGACGATGGACTGAGACAGTATTTAAATTCTATACAGTGGGACCAACTGATGATGTTACCAACAGCAAATTCAAAATGGGAAGCATTCAAAGAACTTATCTTAGAAGCTACTAGGCTTTACACACCAACTAAGAAATATTGTTCAAGGTTTAGGCCGAAGTGGATGTCAGATGAACTAATGAGATAATGAGACATATGGCAGAGAAGAAAAATGCATGGGATAAATACAAATTAACAATATAATATCGGTGTAAATACACCATAGTTAACCCATATATTTGAGCTACGATTGTAGCATAGAAGGCATCGTTTTAATTGTATCTCATAATGTGGTTGCCTTCACAATAAGATAGCTAATATTGAATTAATTCAAATAAATAACGCTTCTCTAGTAGAGAAGGCTACTGTTATTTATTTTCAGCGGTACCACCACCCAGACGATCGTTTCGAAGCCGTTTGGCTTCGTCATCAGTGGGCGGGCAGTTACCCAGGTAATACAACAAGCCATCTCAGTTGTGAAGTTATATCCACATTATGAGAGATGCCAAAAGGGTGTGGGGGTAAATACATTACCCAGACAGAGAGTGGTAATCAATGGACACTGCTCATCGTGGACTAATGTTATTAGTGGAGTCTCTCAGGGTTCAGTATTGGGTAAATTATTGTTTTCTGTATTTATAAATGATATTGATGATGGTGTATCAGGCTTAATGTCCAAGTTTGCAGACGATACGAAGGTTGGAAGGTTGTCAAGGACACTACTGACACTATGCTACTGCAACAGGATCTGGAAAGGTTGAGCAGATAGGCTGAGAGGGGGCAAATTAAGTTTAACATTGACAAATGTAAGGTACTACATATGGGAAACAGCAACCCCAGAGCAACGTATCAACTCTGTGGTACTACACTGACAGTGGTAGAGAATGAAATGGACCTAGGGGTGGTTGTGCAGGCAAATATGAAGTTTTCTGAGCAGTGCAGACGGGCTGTAAGAGTAGCTCATGGTGTATTGTCGATGATATATAGGAATTTTTCTAGCAAGGATAAGGAGGTGATTATTCCCTTGTATAGGCACTGGTTAAAGAAGCACTGCAGGATCATTTAGACAAGACTTCAGTTATAGCTCAGACACAGCATGGTTTTGTTAAGGGGAAGTCTTGCCTGACCAACTTGATTGGATACTATGATGCAGTCACAAAAGAACTGGATGCAGGGAATAACTTTGATATTATATACTTGGATCTTAGAAAGGCTTTTAGCATTAGCATTAGCATTAGTAGAGGCATATGATGCAAGAAAGCAAGCTTATTCAGCATCAGCCAAAAAAAAAAAAAAAAAAAAAAAACAACCACTACTCCCATTTCACCCCTCAATTCGTTCGAAATACCTGTCCAGCTGAGCCTTAAATTTGTTTAGGCTATCAACTTCAACAACAAGCGATAGAAGTCTATTCCACAAACCAACTGCCCGCTGGCTAAAGGCGAATTTCCGCACATCTATCCGACATCCGTCCTTCCTCAATTTGAATTTATGCCCTCTCAGGTGATTATTCTGAGCAAGAGGAAGAATCCCATCGGCATTGAGCATGCTCAAGCCATTCAAAGCCTTGTACACCTCTATCAGATCACCTCGGCGATGCCTAGTCTCCAGGCTCTGTAATTTGCAAAACTTAAGCCTTTCTTCGTAAGAGCAACCCTTTGTTCCATTCACTAATCTTGTTGCCCTTCTCTGTACTCGTTCCAGCAGCTCTACATCCTTCTTGAAATGAGGCCTCCAGACCTGTATACAGTACTCAAGGTGTGGCCTGACCAATGCCTTATACAAGGGAATAATCACATCCCGGTCCCTGCTAGAAAAATTCCTGTATATCATTGACAAGACACCATGAGCTACTCTTGCAGCTCGTCTGCACTGCTCAGAGAACTTCATATCTGCCTGCACAATTACCCCCAGGTCCTTTTCATTCTCTACCACTGTCAGCGTAGTACCACAGAGTTGATACGTTGATCTGGGGTTACTGTTTCCCATATGTAGTACTTTACATTTGTCAATGTTAAACTTCATTTGCCACCTCTCAGCCCATCTGCTCAACCTTTCCAGATCCTGTTGCAGCAGCATAGTATCAGTAGTGTCCTTAACAACCCTGCCAACCTTTGTATCGTCTGCAAACTTGGACATTAAGCCTGATACACCATCATCAATATCATTTATAAATACAGAAAACAACAATGGACCCAATACTGAACCCTGAGGAACTCCACTAATAACATTAGTCCACGTTGAGCAGTGTCCATTGATTACCACTCTCTGTCTTCTGCCACTCAACCATCCCTTTATCCATAGCAGCAATTTGCCTCGAATGCCACACTTCTCCAATTTGTGCAGCAGTCTTCCATGCGCAACAGTATCAAAAGCCTTTCTAAGATCCAAATATATAATATCAAAGTTATTCCCTGTATCCAGTTCTTTTGTGACTACATCATAGTATCCAATCAAATTGGTCAGACAAGACCTGCCCTTAACAAACCCATGCTGTGTCTGAGCTATAACTGAATTCTTGTCCAGATGATCCTGCAGTGCTTCTTTAACCAGTACCTCCATTAATTTTCCTGGAACCGAAGTTAAACTAACAGGTCTATAATTACCTGTGTCAGCCTTTGATCCTCCTTTGTGAATTGGGGTCACATTTGCACATTTCCAGTCTATGGGTATCTCCCCTGAGTCCAAGGAAGCTCTCATAATTATGGCTAAGGGTTTGCTTACTTCCTTTGCTGCCTCCTTTAATATAACTGGATAGATCCCATCCACCCCGGGTGCCTTTCTTGTGTTTATCTTCAACAGTTTCTCCTCCACTTTACTCTCAGTTATTTCAAGATTCTGTAGCTTACTGCTAGAGTTGAATACACCTCTGGCATTCCCCTCGCTGAATAACTCCTCATGTGTGAATGTAGATGCAAAATACTCGTTTAGATTGTTAGCCACCTGAGCTGGATCCTCAACTGTTGATCCATCAACATCCAGTGGACCAATCTGATTCATCCCTTTCCTTCTTGAGTTTAAATAGGTAAAGAACTCTTTTCTGTTTTTCTTTGCATCCTTTGCCAAGGATTTCTCATAATCTGCCTTTGCCTGCCTAATCTCCTTTGTGACTTGGTTACAGACCAACTTATATCTATCATAGGCTTCCACGTCACCCATTAATTTGTATGTATCCCATGCATTTTTCTTCTCTGCCATATGTCTCATTAGTTCATCTGACAACCATTTAGGCCTGAACCTTGAACAATATTTCTTGGTTGGTATGTAAAGCCTGGTAGCTTCCAAGATTAATTCCTTGAATGCTTCCCATTTTGAATTTGCTGTTGGTAACATCATCAGTTGGTCCCACTGTATAGAATTTAAATACTGTCTCAGACCAGCATAGTCTCCTTTACGAAAGCAAAAACCCTTCCCTGTACCTCTGATGGTAGTTACCTCCTTGAGTAAATCCCACTTCAGCACACTGTGATCACTGCCACCCAGTGGTTCATTTATCTGCAGATTCCTAATGCATGAAGAATCACTACTGATAATCAGATCAAGAGTATTACCCCCTCTAGTTGCCTCCCGAACATGCTGGTGTAGAAAACAATCATCCAGTAAATCCACAAAAGCCTTGCTAGTGTGTGAGTGATACTGTTGATACTGTTGCACATGGAAGACTGCTACACAAATTGGAGCAGTGTGACATTGGAGGCAAATTGCTGCTATGGATAAAGGGGTGGTTGAGGGGGAGAAGACAGAGAGTGGTAATCAATGGACACTGCTCATCGTGGACAGATGTTATTAGTGGAGTCCCTCAGGGCTCAGTGTTGGGTCCATTATTGTTTTCTGTATTTATAAATGATATTGATGATGGTATATCAAGCTTAATGTCCAAGTTTGCAGATGATACAAAGGTTTGCAGGGTTGTCAAGGACACTACTGACACTATGCTGCTGCAACAGGATCTGGAAAGGTTGAGCAGATGGGCTGAGAGGTGGCAAATGAAGTTTAACATTGACAAATGTAAAGTACTACACATGGGAAACAGCAACCCCAGAGCAACGTATCAACTCTGTGGTACTACACTGACAGTGGTAGAGAATGAAAGGGATTTGGGGGTGATTGTGCAGGCAGATATGAAGTTCTCTGAGCAGTGCAGATGGGCTGCAAGAGTAGCTCATGGAGTATTGTCAATGATATACAGGAATTTTTCCAGCAGGGATAAGGAGGTGATTATTCCATTGTATAAGGCAATGGTCAGGCCACACCTAGAGTACTGTATACAGGTCTGGAGGCCTCATTTCAAGAAGGATGTAGAGCTGCTGGAACGAGTACAGAGAAGGGCAACAAGATTCGTGAATGGAACAAAGGGGTGCTCTTACGAAGAAAGGCTTAAGTTTTGCAAATTACAGTGTCTGGAGACTAGGCACCAGCGAGGTGATCTGATAGAGGTGTATAAAGCCTTGAATGGTTTAAGCATGCTCAATGCTGATGGGATTCTTCCTCTAGCTCAGAAAAATCACCTGAGAGGGCATAAATTCAAATTGAGGAAAGACAGATGTAGGATAGACGTGCGGAAATTTGCTTTTAGCCAGCGGGTGGTTGGTTGGTGGAACAGACTGCCATCCCTTGTGGTGGAGGTTGATAGCCTAAATAAGTTTAAGGCTCAGCTAGACAGGTATTTTGAACGAACAGAGGGGTGAAGTGGGTTTTTTTTTTTTTTTTTGGCTGATGCTGCATAAGCTTGCTTTCTTGCATCAAATGCCTCTACTAATGCTAATAAGGCAATGGTCAGGCCACACCTAGAGTACTGTATACAGGTCTGGAGGCCTCATTTCAAGAAGGATGCAGAGATGCTGAAACGAGTACAGAGAAGGGCAACAAGATTAGTGAATGGAACAAAGGGGTGCTCTTACGAAGAAAGGCTAAGTTTTGCAAATTACAGTGTCCGGGGACTAGGCACCAGCGAGGTGATCTGATAGAGGTGTATAAAGCCTTGAATGGTTTGAGCATGCTAAATGCTGATGGGAGTCTTCCTCTTGCTCAGAATAATCACCTGAGAGGGCATAAATTCAAATTGAAAAAAGTCAGATGTAGGATAGACGTGAGGAAATTTGCCTTTAGCCAGCGGGTGGTTGGTTGGTGGAATAGACTTCCATCCCTTGTCGTGGAAGTTGATAGCCTAAATAAATTTAAGGCTCAGCTGGACAGGTATTTCGAACGAACAGAGGGGTGAAGTGGAAGTGGTTATTTTTTATTTATTTATTTATTATTATTATTTTTTTTTTTTTTTTTGGCTGTTGCTGCATAAGCTTGCTTTCTTGCATCAAATGCCTCTACTAATGCTAAAAGTGTAATGTCTTTGCTCTTAGTGACCATAGCACAGCCCCTACATGTGCTATTCCCATCAGGACTTCCTGGTCCTAATTCCAGTAATTAACACACACCCCTTGTTTTCCAGGGTGCTGGATGTCCCAATATAAGCAGTGCAAGAATCAATTTTACCTCTGCTCACAGCTGCCCTTAAAATTATTCAGCGTATCCTCCCCAAACTAGCAGTTTCTGATCCAAATACTGCCTTGATAGTTAGAAAATATTCTTTTATCCATTCTATGCGTGTCCTGTCTATGTAAGTGTCCCAAGCTGAGAAAAATTCAATCCCATGAGCCTTTGCACAACCTCTCCAGGGGCAAATTGATTGACAAGGTTCTCATTGATTGACATGGGGCCCGTGGGAAATGCCAGTGGCCCGTTTCTGGTGAGTTGAGCGGCATGTTTATTCATTCGAATGCACGATAACTGAAATCCACTCTTCTGAATTGCTTAAATCGGAACGCAAGATTGACTTCATATCGCGACATGAGATTTACAGCAAATCAGCGAATTTGCGCGGCATTTTGTGCTCCCTAAATTTTGGCACCCTGTGCAGCCGTACCACTTGATCGCTCATGAAGCCAGCCCTGCTAGGGGCATTCCAAAATGCTTGCTTGCTTTTTTTTTTTTTTTTTTTTTTTTTAGTGTTCTGTAGCTTAACAGAAATAGAATGAGGTGGTATATGCATTATAACCTTTTATAACCATCAAGTTCCTTTTCAGTTTTGTCCAAAAGGAATTGGAGGAACCTACTGTCTCAGCAGTTAGAGCAATTTCTAACTATTAATCTCTAATGTGACTGGTTTCTGGTTTTTTTTTTTTTTTTTTTTTTTTTTTTTTTTTTTTAGGAGCATTAGCAACTAAGGCCATATTGCTCTGGGATATGCAGTGGTCATTCCCTGACCTCTCCGCATCCTGCGTATTTGGTGGTGACGGTCTCGAACCCCGGTCAATCAAGAAGCGTGTGCTACGCACTGCTGCTCCTTCCCACCTGGCTACGGAGGCCTAATGTGACTGAGGAAGTAAATGGTTTTAGGGGATGACAGGAAAAAAAAATTCACTTATTCACTTCACTATTATTGTTATTCACTTTAAATTTGAAAACTGAAGTGAATAACAGTAATATATACATATTTTTTTTTTATAAACATTTTATAGTTTTTATAAGCGTAAATATTTTTTGAAATTTTGTAAATTTAACAGTTTTTTTAAATTGGAAAATGAACAGACCAACAGTTTCTTCTTTATATTTTGTTATGTTTTTAATTTTCAGCAAAAATTTTTCTTTAAATAAAATGTAAAAATTAAAGAATTAAGTTTTTTTTTTTATTAATAACTAAAAAATTATAGACAATAAGTATTGCAACCCATCACAGGCGCCTCCGTAGCCAGGTGGGCAGGAGCAGCAGTGCATAGCACACGCTTCTTGATTAGACTGGGGTTCGAGCCCGTGATCACCAAATACAGAGGATGCGGAAAGGTTAGGGAATGACCACCGCATATCCCCAGAGCAATATGGCCTTAGTTGCTAATGCTCCTAAAAACCAAATAAAAGAAAACAAGCAACCCATCACAAAAATATGAAATACTGGTATAACCAAGCAGAATTTAGAAAACTCAAAAGGTTTTTCAAAAATTAAAAAGAAAGTATGGCACTCAGGTTCTCCACCAGTGGCACTATTACCTTATGGGAAACCATTACCGGAAGGTAAAGAAGGATTATGCAAATTATTAGAAAGGATGGGCAAATAACATGGGCTGTATTTTTTTGCTTAAACTGTATAAGCTTGCTTTGCTACATCAATTTGCCGCTAATAATGACAAATAAGGTAATTGTCCATTTCTGAAAAAAAAAAAAAAAAAAAAAGACAGTTACTTGAAAATATCCCAAAGGTAAAGAGCTTGATAGCTAGGTAGTTTGTAAGTAATTTATTTGAGGTTTAAGGCCCCGAGACTGGACAGTAAAATAAATAAAGGTGAAATTTTCATGGCATTAATTAACTAAGAGAAAATTTTCATTGTAATAAATTCAAACTAAAAGGAAAAGGAATACAGAATAGGTTGAAGGAAATTTTTTTTTTATCCAGTGAGTTGCCTCCTAATAGAGGCATCTTATTCCATTGATTGAGGTCGATGGCCTTGGGAAACTCAAAGGACACTAGATCAATACTCACAAGGAGAGGGGGAAACATGCATTTACTTTTTTTTTAAATTGTTATTATTTGCCTGATGCAGCAGAAGTTGGCTTTCTTGCACAGTACGGTCAATACTAATATTTAAATATCAGATTTTCAGAATATATAATAACATACAGGCCTTTTAGTAGATATAGGAATGTGACCAGTATAATTTAACACCCCCCATGAAAATGTTTCATGGACAAGAATTAAACAAAAATTAAACTTGACCTCTAGGCTTTTGTTAGCAACATGGAGATAGCCATGTTGCTAACATGGCTATCTCCATGAAAGAAAAACAGCAAGGATTTCTTTACTTATATAAACTCTAAAAGGAAGGGGATGAATCTGATTGGTCCACTTGACATCGATTGTTCGACTGTTGATGATCCTGCTCAGATAGCAAACAAACTGAATGAGTATTTTGCATCTACATTCACACGTGAGGAAGTATTAAGATTTGAAAATGGCAGAAGGTTATCAAATTGTAACAGGATACTTAATGATTTTGTAATAACTGAGAGCAAAGTGGAAGAGAAACTGTTGAAGTTAAACATAAGAAA
>NC_143582.1:4600131-4658583 GCF_048544385.1 Mastigoproctus giganteus
ACCTAACAAAAAATAAAGTTCTATGAGTATTCAGAAAATAATATCTACAAATTAAATACACTTTACTATGCATAAAATACACTAAAGCATTGATTTTTTACATAACTTTTAGTTAAAAAATCAATGCTTTAGTGTATTTTTTACAAATTTGAGTTATATACAAGTTATGTAAAAATTAGCAGAAAACAGCTTTACTAAAAAAATATGTTGTGGTCCTTCTGCTGCACCAGATGTTGCTGAAGAACTCTGCTTTGTGGCAGGACTGTATGATGGCTTGATCATAACTACATAATAAGCATATCTAGTTTAGCTAATTTTGTAGTTGAGCCTTTTACAGAACACCCCAAAGAAGGCCCACTGTCCTCACACCAAGTGGAAAAGGCCTGGGTTTGAATCCCATCGATGACGCGAGGAACTTTAATGGGCTTTTTTCACTGCGTGGCTGTGTTAGTCAGTCTCAGGCATCGATAGCAAGGTCCCCCCCCCCCAGAATCTGGAGTTTTTCATCCAGCAAAACAGACAAATCAACCATAGAACACACGCAATTAACAGACATATGACACAGCACAGCAGATGAATTTAATTATTCGGGTTGGCCTAAAAATAATAGTTTGTATCACATGCAGTGAGTAGAGTGTTGTTATTCCCTAGTTAGTTGGATTTAATGTAATGTATTGCGAAGCAAACGACCTCTGAAACATATATGTATCCTGCTTATTTAGTTAAAGCAGGCACGAAAAAAATTAACAGAACTCTACTGAATGTGTATAATAAACTCTCTGGTGACCTTGATTTGCATCTTGAATCTGAGGAAATAAAACTATCACGGAAACACTGGAGTTGTTTAATGCATATAATCAACGAAAGTTTCCACCATGTGGAGGCTAAATAAAAAATTAAGAATTTTAAAAGAGTGCACTTACATTGCTAATAATTAATTACTTGTAATATAATTACCTGACCTGTGTAATGATTAAGCTTACTGGCTGAACATGAGAGAATACTCTAAATCTATTAGTACCAGAGTTTTAACTATAGATCAAGGCTATTTGTTTTTGGATTTTGGACTATTTTATCATTAGTTTATAATAACATTAGTTTAGTTTATCATTTAATAACAGAATGGTATCCAAGAGGAGCTAGAAGAAAACCTGGAAGACAAAAGGCGGAGAGATGGATAGATGAAAATTCGTGAGCTTTGTGGGTAGTAAATGGATGGGCCAGTGCTCAAAACAGAAGGAACTGGGAAAGTTGCTGGAGAGGCCTTCATCCTGCAGTGGATTGAAAAATGGCTGATGATGATGATCATCATCATCATCATTAGTTTTAACTTATTCAAAACTATAAACTTGCAGAAAGTGCAATATCTTCTTTTGGGGAATTTGTTTTGATTCATTTAAATTTTAACTTATCTTTCACACATCATCACACTATTAACTTCATGGTCAAAAAGGAATTACATATAATTAAATAAATCATTTGCTAATTTCTGAATATAACTTGAAGTAACTGCTTCAAAATCATATCAATATTAAAGCAGATTATTTATCTCAAAACAACATACAACAGAATATTCTTTCACCTCTTATTTTAATGGTTTTTTTTTTTTTTTTTTTTGATATATCTATATCATAATATGATTTAAAATGTATGTTTTTCATTGTAATAAATTTACGTTAACTATATTTAAAGCAACCTTACATTTTTTATAATCCTACCTAAACCTTAAAATAAAAAATTAGCCCAATGAAAAATTGCTTTATGGTTGGCGTATATAAACATTTATTTTTTTTCACTGACCAAACTGTCACTAATTTAAAAAAAATGCAATATGATGCTGAAATTAAGTTTTGCATCAGACTGGTGCAACCTTTTAAATTTTTCAGTTTTTTTTTTTTTTTTTTTTTTTTTAATTTGGAAATCGAATCATATTCTCATATTCTCCAGGGAAAGATACTTTCCCTGCCAAAATTCTCTACGTGAGTTTGCAGAATTTTCTGTTTTTATTTCAATATACTAGGAATTACAAGAAATCAACTTTTTATGTGGTGTTTAACACACACCAGTCAAGTACTGATGTCTGTGAGACACCAGTAAGAGCAACCTAATCTTGCCATAGAGCTTTGGTTTTGCCTGTTTTGAAGAAACACAAACATTCATGTGGTATCCACCAGATGTCACATGAGACATCACAATCTGTTTCAATTTTAGGAGATGGGTGACAGACTATAAAGTATTTAAGGGCAAAGGCCTCATGCTACGAGGTAGAATGACTAATATGTAGGTTAGTGCAAATGCATCATTTTAACATAGCTATCTACCAAGAGTAGGATTTAATTAAATTGGCATCGTTTTGGTTATATCTCATATTGTGACTGCCTTCACAACAAGTTGCCATGGTATTGTACTACCTCGAATAAATAACACTTCACCAGTGGAGAAGACTTATTATTCTCAGCGGATTGCAACACCAGGGTACCTGCCCACCCACCGAAGAGAAGCCAACAAGCTTTGAAATGGTGCCATCTGGGTGATGGTATCTGTAAAGTATTTGCTCTTAAATACTTTATAGTCTATATCACTATGCACCATCAGGCATTTTTCATATTGTGAAATTATACTTCATAACTGGGTTGTCACTATTGCAACACCAGGGTACCTGCCAACCCACTGAAGAAAAGCCAACAGGCTTTGAAACGGTGCCGTCTGGGTGGTGGTATCCGCTGAGAATAAATAACCATAGTCTTCTCCACTAGTGAATTGTTATTTATTCAAGGTAGTACAATACTATGGCAACTTGTTGTGAAGGCAGTCACAATATGAGATATAACCAAAACGATACCAATTTAATTAATTAATTTAACTACTTTGGTAGATAGCTATGTTAAAATGATGCATTTGCACTACCCTACATATTAGAGATGGGTGACCTTAAATTCTAAAAAATACAATAAATTACTGTTATTATTATTGGTTTCTCTCATTCACTTTTATTTTATATTTTGTAAATGGATTCAATAAGTCATAATTAATAGAATATCATTGTCAATTCAGTAAAAAGAGATAAAAATGATAGGAGGGAGTATATCGTGATAGGAGGGAGTATATGATGAGAGCCTTGTCGATCAATTCGGCCCTGGAGGGATTCTGCAAGGCTCAAGGGGCAGAATTTTTTTCAGCCTGGTCTGTACTTGTTAACAGGAGAGACTGCTTCTACAAGGATGGGATACACTTAAATAGAAAGGGTGCAAGAATTTTTGCTGATGCTGTCGAGGCAGTGTTAGGTGGGTCGGAAAACTGCTAGTTGGGGGGGGGATACAAGGACTAATAGATTAACAGTAGCCACTGGCAGAGGTGGAAGTGATTCTTGCACTGCTTCTATTGAAACGAGCAGAAGCCTGAAAAACAAGATGCAGGATATTTCAGAGACTGCTGGTAGTCATTGCGGTACAAGTAAACACATGGGTTGTGTTAGGGTAGCTAAGAATAGAAACAGGTGCATGTATACCTGCGTGTACACCAATGCTAGGAGTTTGGTAAATAAATTTGATGAATTTGAGGTATTGCTCAAAACATCAAAGGCAGATATTGTTGGGATATCAGAGACGTGGTGTCACACAGATATAAGTAATGCGCAACTGGAATTTGGGGAATACAATGTGTATAGAAAGGATAGACAGGACAGGAGGGGAGGAGGGGTTATGCTATTAATTAAGAAACACATAAAGTCCAAGGAAGTGAAGCCAGTCGACATCGATGGACAGGGCAGTGTCGAGTCAGTCTGGTGTGACATAAGCATAGGGAAATCAAAATTGAGAGTAGGAGTGTGCTATAGGCCTAATGACTCTGATGAGTATAATAAGATATTGTACAGGGAAATAGAGTGGGCCAGTAAATCAGAGAGTCTTATAATGGGGGATTTTAATTTCCCAGATATTGACTGGAATTTGTGGATTGGTCACTCGCACACTAGCAAGGCTTTTGTGGATTTATTGGATGATTGTTTTCTACATCAGCATGTTCTTGAGGCAACAAGAGGGAGAAATACTCTTGATCTGATTATCAGTAGTGATTCTTCATGCATTAAGAATCTGCAGATAAATTAACCACTAGGTGGCAGTGATCACAGTGTGTTGAAGTGGGATTTACTCAAGGAGGTAACTACCATCAGAGGTAAAGGGAAGGGTTTTTGTTTTCGTAAAGGCGACTATGATGGTCTGAGACAGTATTTAAATTCTATACAGTGGGACCAACTGATGATGTTACCAACAGCAAACTCAAAATGGGAAGCATTCAAGGAACTAATCTTGGAGGCTACCAGGCTTTACATACCAACTAAGAAATATTGTTCAAGGTTTAGGCCTAAATGGTTGTCAGATGAATTAATGAGACATGTGGCAGAGAAGAAAAATGCATGGGATACATACAAATTAATGGGTGACATGGAAGCCTATGATAGATATAAGTTGGTCTGTAACCAAGTCACAAAGGAGATTAGGCAGGCAAAGGCAGACTACGAAAAATCCTTGGCAAAGGATGCAAAGAAAAACAGAAAAGAGTTCTTTACATATTTGAACTCGAGAAGGAAAGGGATGAATCAGATTGGTCCACTGGATATTGATGGTTCAACAGTTGAGGATCCTGCTCAGGTGGCTAACAATCTAAACGAGTATTTTGCATCTACATTCACGCATGAGGAGTTATTCAGGAAGGAGAATGATGTAGGTAAAGTAAACATTGGCAGTGAGCTGGATGATTTTGTAAAAACTGAGAGGAAAGTGGAGGAGAGATTGTTGAGGATAAACATAAAAAAGGCACCTGGGGTATTAGTACTAGTATTAGTACTAGTAACGGCCGTATGGTGCAAGAAAGCCTATGGCTTATGCTGCACCAGCCAAAAAAAAAAAAAAAAAAAAAATCCGAACAAAACAATGATAAAAACCAAAATTAAATAAATAAATAAATAATAATAATTAATAAATAAATAAAAATAATAAAATGAAATAAAAAATAAATAAAAAGGAAATTAATAATATCATCCTATGCGCTTCCCTTACCCGAAAGTACTATCCAGATGACCTTTGAATTTCCCCAAACTGTCGGCCTCTACCACCCACGAAGGCAACTTATTCAGTAATTTATAACTCACTGGCTAAAATAAAACTTCCTGCAGTCCAATCTAAACATTTGCCCCCCGTAACTTGAATTTATGTCCCCTAGTTCTAGCATCATTTATAATCTTGAAAATTTTGTCCTCATTCATTTTACTGATGCCTCTCAGAGCCTTAAACACCTCAATCAAATCTCCTCTAAGGTGTCTAGTTTCCAAACTCTGCAACCCACATATTCGAAGTCTTTCTTCATAAGGACGCCCTTTTGCCGATCTCACCAGGCGAGTTACCCTTCTTTGCACCCTTTCAAGAAGCTCGATGTCTTTCTTTAGGTGCGGTCTCCATACTTGAACACAGTATTCCAAGTGTGGTCTAACATAGGCCTTATATAATGGGATTATCACGTCTCTATCTCTACTTGCAAAATTTCGATAGATCATCGATAGGACACCATGGGCCTTTCTTGCAACCTGTTTACAATGCTCAGAGAATTTCATGTCTGACCGTATCGTAACACCCAAGTCCCTTTCCTCCAGTACTGGGTTTAGTTGAACTCCACCAAGTGAATAAGTTATTTTGGGATTACTGTTTCCCAGGTGTAATACCTTACACTTTGTTGGATTAAAGCACAGCTGCCATTTTTCTGACCATTCCTGAAGTCTATCTAGGTCTCTCTGAAGAAGCTCAGCTTGACAGTGATCATTAACTACTCTACCAATTTTAACATCATCTGCAAATTTAGACATCACGCCCTCTATCCCTTCATCAATGTCGTTTATGAAAATTAAAAACAACAGTGGTCCTAATACTGATCCTTGGGGAACCCCACTTCTTACATCAACCCAATCTGAGGAATAGCCATTTATCACAACCCTCTGCCTCCTGCCCTGAAGCCATCCTCCTATCCATCTAAGGATTTTCCCAGTGATTCCAACCTGTTCCAACTTATAAAGCAACCGCTCATGTGGGACTGAGTCAAAAGCTTTGCTGAAATCTAAATAAACAATGTCGAAATTATTCCCTAAATCCAGCTCGTGAGTGACCCTTTCGAAATAGCGAACCAGATTTGTTAAACATGATTTTCCCTTTACAAAACCATGCTGAGTATCCTTGAGAATTTCAATTCGATCCAAATGATCCTGAATTCCATCCTTAATCATTGCCTCCATAATTTTCCCTACTATTGAAGTCAGACTGACAGGTCGATAATTTCCCACTTCACTTTTAGAGCCACCCTTATGTATGGGAGATACATTTGCACTTTTCCAATCCAAGGGAATCTCCCCAGAGTCTAGTGATGCTCGCATAACCAGCCTCAGTGGTTCAATGCACTCGCTTGCCGCCTCTCTCAAAATTATAGGGTATATTCCATCAACTCCAGGAGCCTTACTGGTCTGTAGGCTTGAAAGTTTTTTCATTAAATAATCTTGCGAAATTTCAATATCATTAATTACATATTTTTTAACTTCGCTCCCACAATTTCCCATTGCCACAAAAGGCTTTTCATTTGTAAATATCGATGCAAAATAACTGTTGAGTTCATCTGCAACGGCAGCTGGTGTATTTATTACTATCCCCTTTCCCTTACGTAAAGGTCCGATCTGGTTTGTCCTGCTCTTCTTGGCATTTTATATATGTGAAGAATTCTTTATCCCCCCTCTTTGCTCTGTTTGCTAGTGATTTCTCATAAACTGCCTTTGCCTGTCGAACCTTTTCTGTGGCTCTATTACACATCACCTTGTAGCTGTTATAGGCTTCAGTACTTTTTATTGCTCTGTAACTTTTCCATGCCACCTTTTTCTGCTCAAGTAATGTGGCAACTTCACTATTCATCCAACTTGGAACCGTTCTCGTGGAGTATTTTTTTAATGGTATATACGCATTCAAGGCAGCTGTGATTAATGTTTTAAAAGCGTACCACAGTTCAATTGTATTCATTCTCTGCGCGATATCTACCCAGTTAATAGAGGCCATGTAGTACCTTAAGGCATCGTAATTTCCTTTTCTGAAATTAAAACCCATTCCTTTGCCTTTTACTTCTGCTACCTCTCTCGTCATCATCCACCGTAGAACTCCGTGATCACTTCCTGCTACTGGTTCCTCTACTGTCAGCCCTGTTATGTCATCTGATTCGTGTGTGATGATGAGGTCTAGGATATTCTTTTCTCTAGTACTTTCCCTGACATGTTGATACAAATAACAGTCATCTAGTTGATTTAAAAATTTTGTTTCCCATGTCGAGTTTCCTTCCCATTTACTCCAATCAATTAGAGGCAAATTGAAATCACCCATAATAAGGCATTGACGCTTACTTGCCCATTCCATTTGCATGTAGAGGCTTTTGTCATAGTCCTCACAATCACCTGGTCTGTAGATTACTCCTACTCGCATTGTACCTTTGTTTCCAACTATCTCACACCATACAGACTCTATACTAGCAAGTGAAATGTCTGAATCCGGGAAAGCTATCGTCGCACTCAGGCTGCTTCTGATAAGAAGCATTACCCCACCACCCCTTCTATCTACTCTATCCTTCCTAAATACATTATACAAGCCATACTGAAACTCATCATCCCCAATTTCTGGGTGGCACCACGTCTCTGTAAGCCCTATTATGTCCGCGTTACTTGTTTTAACCAGCAGTTCGAATTCGCTCATTTTATTGACGACACTTCTAACGTTACTGTATAAACAATTAAGATTTACTGTTCTTGTATATTTAACAACCCTAACACAACCCTTGAAGTTTTTTAGGCTCTCTTCCCTGATATTAGCTACCCGCTCACGTGAAACGTCTTTGGCCCCAGAACATCTAGATAATACGTCCAGTTGGGGTAACAGATAAGAACTCTTAAGGTATGTGCAAGAGTTACATTGACCAATATTATCAGATAAACGCGTGTCAGTATTACCCACATCCCCCCTAACTAGCAGTTTCCCTGAGCCTTTAAGGTATCCTCAATAATACTGGCAAAAACCTTTGCACCACCTTTGTTTAAGTGTATCCCGTCTCTACAAAACAAATTCCTTCTACCTACAAGTGTGGGCCATGCTGATAGAAATTTACCCCCTAAAGCCTTGCAGATTCCTTCAAGTCTTGAGTTAATCCACAAGGCTCTTAACATATAATCCCTCCTATCGTGTCTGGGCAGAATTGCAGACACATAGACATTATGGCCTAGCTCGCGACATTTCCTCAGCATGGTCCTGTATTTTTCCAACAAATCGTCAGATCGTGTACGTTTAATATCGTTTGTCCCCACATGAATAATAATATTTTCTTTACCCCCTTTAAAATCTGACAGTCTGTTGGTGACATCATCAATAGTTGCCCCCGGCAGACATACCCTGGTTCTCCTCCACCTATCTTTATTACAAAAAATATTCCCCGTTTCCCTGACAATGGAGTCTCCTAATAAAACAATGTCCTTTTTAACCAGAGTAGTTTGCACTTGGTTTTTCTGTTTTGAGGCTCGAATCGGGTGTGCATCACTTGGTAGATTGCTGGAGTTTCGAGTCAATGACGAGCTCCCAGAAGCATTATTTTCGAGGGCAAGCACTCGTTTTTTCAGGGACTCAAATTGTTCCATCAGTGCACCAAATTGTAATTTAAGATCAGTGCACTCCTTACATCGATCACAAAGAAAAGAATCCCCAGGTGAGGTAGGATTAGTCACCAGGTCGACCTTGGAAAACATTCCACAAGTTCCACAACGGATTAAATCATGACTCACCCGTAAATCGCCATCTGCTATTTCCGTGCGAGTCACGATACCCTGTGACGTGTTTAAGGCAGATCTCGTAACTACCATTATAAAATTAAATAAATATCAATGAAAGTAACTTTAAAAAATTATATCTATAATATTATTAAAATCAAACAGTTACAGGAAAACCTATAACAAAATAATCCAACAATATCTAAATAAATCAAATATTTAAAAGCACTATCCAAAAGTAAACCACTTAACTGAGGAGCCCTGTCTAAGCGCGTCCGCTCACCTCGAATGCCAACGTACGTAGGGTGGATGGGATCTATCCAGTTATATTAAAGGAGGCAGCAAAGGAAGTATGCAAACCCCTAGCCATAATTATGAGAGCTTCTTTGGACTCAGGGGAGGTACCCATAGACTGGAGATGAGCAAATGTAACCCCAATTCACAAAGGAGGATCAAAGGCTGACACAAGTAATTATAGACCTGTTAGTTTAACTTCTGTTCCAGGTAAATTAATGGAGGCACTGGTTAAAGAAGCACTGCAGGATCATCTAGACAAGAATTCAGTTATAGCTCAGACGCAGCATGGTTTTGTTAAGGGCAGGTCTTGCCTGACCAATTTTGATTGGATACTATGATGTAGTCACAAAAGAACTGGATGCAGGGAATAACTTTGATATTATATATTTGGATCTTAGAAAGGCTTTTGATACTGTTGCACATGGAAGACTGCTGCACAAATTGGAGCAGTGTGGCATTGGAGGCAAATTGCTGCTATGGATAAAGGGGTTGGTTGAATGGCAGAAGACAGAGAGTGGTAATCAATGGACACTGCTCAACGTGGACTAATGTTATTAGTGGAGTTCCTCAAGGTTCAGTGTTGGGCTCCGTTGTTGTTTTCGGTGTTTATGAATGATATTGATGATGGGATATCAAGTTTAATGTCCAAGTTTGCAGATGATACAAAGGTTGGCAGGGTCGTTAAGGACATTACTGACGCTATGCTGCTGCAACAGGATCTGGAAAGGTTGAACAGATGGGCTGAGAGGTGGCAAATGAGGTTTAACATCGACAAATGTAAAGTGCTGCATATGGGAAACAGTAACCCAGAGCAACGTATCAACTCTGCGGTACTACACTGACAGTGGTGGAGAATGAAAAGGACCTGGGGGTAATTGTGCAGGCAGATATGAAGTTCTCTGAGCAGTGCAGACGAGAGCTGCAAGAGTAGCTTCATGGTGTCTTGTCAATGATATACAGGAATTTTTCTAGCAGGGATAAGGAGGTGATTATTCCCTTGTATAAGGCAATGGTAAGGCCACATCTTGAGTACTGTATACAGGTCTGGAGGCCTCATTTCAAGAAGGATGTAGAGCTGCTGGAACGAGTACAGAGAAGGGCAACAAGATTAGTGAATGGAACAAAGGGGTGCTCTTACGAAGAAAGGCTTAAGTTTTGCAAATTACAGAGTCTGGAGACTAGGCACCGGCGAGGTGATCTGATAGAGGTGTATAAGGCTTTGAATGGTTTGAGCATGCTCAATGCCAATGGGATTGCTTCATGTTGCTCAGAATAATCACCTCAGAGGGCATAATTCAAATTGAGGAAGGACGGATGTCGGATAGATGTGCGGAAATTTGCCTTTGGCCAGCGGGTGGTTGGTTGGTGGAACCGACTTCCATCACTTGTTGTAGAAGTTGATAGCCTAAACATATTTAAAGCTCAACTGGACAGGTATTTCGAACGAACAGATGGGTGAAATGGGAGTGGGTTTTTTTTTTTTTTTTTTTGGCTGATGCTGAATAAGCTTGCTTTCTTGCATCATATGCCTCTACTAATGCTAAATAATGCTAATGCTAATTAACAATTTTAAACCATAAATTAAGTTGGCTAAGGTAAAGAAAGCCTGCACAAGAAGAATGCAAAAGTTCGATGAAATTTACCGGTAAAAGTACTTTGCCTTAATGGCATTTGTATTGTTGCTCACTCGGTAAACAGATGGTGGGTGTTATCAGTCTGGAGTAGAAGTTGAATCCCATGGGAGCTTGAAACCCTCCTGAAGTGGAGGGGGTAACCTGACCTTTTTTTTTTCTTTAGAATCACTAATTGAATTAACTAACTGAATCATGAACAGAGTCATATTGGAAGTTCTGGCGTCGTAAAAAATGTTCATAACGTGGTTTCACCGGTAAACCTTTTCGAAGTTTGCCGTGCTTCTCGTGTGTGCTTCCTTTGCCTTTTTTTTTTTTCTTAATAAAAAATTTATCCACTAGTCCACCAGTGATTCAGATATTTGCCAATAAATGATTATTTTTTTTTATAAAAGAAGTTAAAGAGTGTGTACTTTAGCTATCTATTTGGTGATCCAAAATCTCATATTTAAATAACTGTTATAAATCACTTAATGTTTCCTCTTCTGAAATTAATTTATGTTTTTCAACTGCATTGAAAATTATAATTCATATTCTGAACTGAATGTACTCTCTCTTTTACAATATTAAACATCACCATAGGAGAATGATAAATAATGCTATTCTGAACATTATAATTGGCTGTTATTCCATTCTGAACTTATGCAGATTTTGTCTAGTTAAATTTTTACATATACAGCAGACTCTTGATTAACCGGGACACTTCAAGACTCCAAATTAAAAAAAAAAAAAAAAAACAACCAGAAATCAAAAATTCAAGTAATAACTAGAATAGGTATAAACAGATATTTTTGCAAGTCGTAAATAAGTGACAAGCAACATAAGTCATCATTGGGAGATTAGTGTAACTATTATCTTGCAATCGCCGCTGTCTTCACACCGCCGCTCAAAAAAAGAAGAAAAAAAGAGAGACCAAATGTTTAGTTTGTTTTAGCGTGTCGCGTCGCGTCGATTGTTGTGTTCCATTGCAGTGCAAAAGGACAAATTTTGTTTCGTTACTTATGTCAGGGTTGTCGGAATTTTTTTTCATAGTAAAAGGTTTTTTTTTTTTTTTTTTTTATTTAGAAAACTCGAAAATGATGGATAAATGCAAAAGAGTTGCGTTTTCAGTTAAACAAAAACTTGAAATTATTCAAAAGTTTGAAAACAGTGCATCTGTTAAATCTCTAAGAAATCATTATAATAAGGATGTATATCAAAATGGCCAAACATTAACAATGTATCGCGCGGAATTCAGATTTGTCAATAATAATATAGTAGCAATATGTTATTAGTCATTCCCGAGTTACATATAACTCGATGAAATAAGAAGTCCTGGAATGTATCCTTACATATGTCAGGGATTTTGTATTTTTGGATTAACCAGGAAATCGATTATCTGGGATTTGTTTTTTACCATCTATCCAGAAAATTGAGAGTCTACTTACAATCACAGTTTACACAAAAGAAACATTGTTTTTTTTTTTTTTTTTTAAAATTACAATTTCTTGGAAAATTAATATGATTATAAAGAACAATTCACTACATGAAAACATAATATTACACTTAATATGGTTAAAAAAAAAAAAAAAAAAAAAAAAAAAACATACTTTGTCAAGAAACCGGCTAAGTTTCACAGCATTACTAGATCCTGGTGCAAAAGATTTTGCAAGGTGGCAATCCTGCAAAGCAAAATAAAGCCACTTATGATCTAATATGACATTAAAATGAATAAATTAAATCTTGCTTATTAGTTTGGTGGGAACATGTTTTCAAATTTTCATAAACTAATTTTAGAGTTCACTGGTATTGATAAATTAAATTTTTATAGCCTATGTACAATAAAAAAAATTCACAAAACAATAAGATACATTTTTAAAATTATTTAGCATTGAAGTAAACATTCCATAGGCGTGAACAAAGAAAATGCTAAAGCGTCATATCCAGTGATGAATGAATGGAATTTTATGTAGGTCAATCTGTGTTAAATTCACAAATGTTGGTTTATCTACTTTTTTCATTAAGCCTGATCATAACATGCTTTGGAATAATGTGGAATCATACCAAAGCATCATATCAAATTACAGTATCATCTTAATTGCAATTTAAGGTTTCTTGAGATCTAATGTGGTTACTAAAATACATAACACAGACTATAGTAATTATGAAGAAAGACAGTTTTTTGTGATACTTCTCTCTTCATTGTAAATAAATCTATAATCCCATTGTACCAGTAAAGCCTTGCCTGAAATAGTGTCCAAGTATGGACACCACACCAAAAAAAATTAAGACATCCTGAAAGGCTCCAAAGACAGCCAATGCACCTGGTGATGTCAGTAAAAAGGCTCCATATAAGGAAAGACTTTTAATATGTGGAGTTTGTTATCTAGGCACCTTCAGGGAGCAGGCCCTAATTGTGATCCATTAGGCTCTGAGAAGATAAAATAAAATGAAGGTGAAATTTTCACTGTTATGATTCCAGAACTAGAGGACAAAAATTCAAATTATGAGGAGAAGAGTTTGAGTGGATTGTTGGAAGTTTTCCTTCAGCCAGAAAGTTATTTACTGGAATAAGCTGTCCCCATGGGCGAGTGGTCAAAGCTTATAGATTGAAGAAATTCAAAGATCAGCTGGATAGGTAACTATGAAAAGAGGAAATTGCATAACAGTTTAATTTATTTATTTTTTTGTGGCTGGTATAAGGGAACCTGGATCTTCCTTGCTAAAAATAGCAAGGAAGATCCAGGTTAAAAATAGCAAGAGTTTTAGCAAAAGTTTTGCTTGTTCAAGTAAGGGCAGGAGAACACACATGAAATTGCATGTAAACTGATCTTTGTTTGATTACAATTAGGTTCAACCTTTTTTTTGTGAAAATATGTTAATGTTTTGGGAACACAAGCATGTTTTTGTAAAATGTTTTGATATAAAAGTATATGAACATTAGAGATAATCAGCTAAGCTAAATAACAACATAACCAAACCTACAACATATATCTCATCTGCTCCACATTCCTCTGCTACAGATGATGACCTAAGAGTTCTTCCAGGTGATAGTACTTCTTGTGCTAAGTCTTGTTTAGTTCCTATTACCAATGTAGGAATCTGATTATCTACAAACTGCTCAGAATCATAATCATACCTAAAAAGAAAAGGAACACTGAATTAATAAATTAAGAATCACAGACTGAAAGAATTTTGGGCCTCAACTTATGGGAAATTCACTAAACATAATTTACATTTATTAAGAATCATTAAAATTACTTAAAATGGAAATTAATACTCTATTTTATGTGTTCAAGATTTATTATCTCTGAAAATAGGCATACACATTTCAGTGTAAACAATCTATCATGACAAGATATTTTTATAAAGCTCCTATTATTGCTTTTACAAAATATTGAGAGAAACTGATTAATAATGAAACTGAATAAAATATAACATGAGATGACATTTAAAGATAAAAAAATTTTTTACACGGTACGATCAAAAAAATTCGGAAACTGAACTAATATTTTGGAAATTATGAAAGCTTACTGGCTATTCAGATAGATCACCTTCAAGGTAGTCTTCTTGGCTCTGTATATACTGATTTCAACACTTTTGCAACTTCTGCTTCTGGAAGAATTCCTGATAGGCTTCCTTTGGAATTGATAACAGTTCCTGTGTTTTGTTTTCTTAAAATTTTCTCAGTCAATGCAAATCTGTGACCTTTCAAGAGGGCTTTAAGTTTGGAAAACGAATAAAAAAATAAAAATAACTCATGGGGAACTAAATCTGATGAGTATGGCAATGGAGTGCTACAGTGATAGAGTGCTTCACAAAAAATTTCTTGAATGGAAAATACCAAATATGCAAAGTCATTGTCATGATGCAATTGCAAATTCCCAGAAGTCCACTTTTCCAACACAATTTTCTCAGAACAGCATCATTCAATTGCTAGAACTAATTTGTAGAATTTTTGGTTCACTGTATGAACATACAGAGAAAATTCATAATGAATAATGTCCTGTGAGTCAAAACTACAATTAACATTACCTTTGCATTTGATCAATTGAGATGTTCTTGCTTTTTGGAACTTGGAGAAGACAGTCTCACATTGAGAGCAATGTGATGGGAGATGATGCTGAAATGATGGAAGAAATAAAGTAGAGGTCAGCAACAGCATGTTGATGAAGATCCTGATATGCAAGAGCTCACCACTCTGTGTTCATCAATAAGGAGGTGAGGCACAAACACAGCTGAAATACTGCATTCCCAAAAATTGATTGACATGTATTGTAAGAAATGCCAATTTCATTAGCAACTACTTCACAGGTAGTTAAACATCAATCACTCCTGATCAGATCACAAATGTGATTGAATCACTGGACTTTAAGTTGAAGGGTGGCTAGAGCAAGGACTAACAAGCAACTCTTTAAATTTTGTGAATCACTGAACAGTCTTTGAATGACAAAGTTCCTCTCTTCTCTGAAAGCTATTTTTAACATTTCATGGATTTATGTAGCACTTTTTCCTAATTTAAAACAAAATTTAATTCAAATTAGCTGCTCAATAATAACATCCATTCAGTGACTAACTGACTATAGATAAAATGTGCGATTCATCTGTTAACAGTAGATGAGTCAAACATGTTTCAACAATCACAACTTTCCACAATGCTGCAGTTTCAAGACACAAAGCTAGTCCCCCAAACATTCTGATCACATTTCATATATTCATTGAGAACAGTTTGACAACTGAATAATAGTGGAAATTATATTATCATGCTTCATCAGTTTGTAATCTACCAAACAAATGCACAAAAGATGCTTTCTTCTTGATCCATGAACAGAACCTGCTTATCAACTGAAGCTGCTGATAGTATTACATATTACTGGAATCAGAAAGAATAATCAGGCTACTTGGCATTGTTACAGGTGAAATTTCCCCAATTCTGGACCCCTACTTTCCAAGTAAATCTATAAGCACTTATAAGTTGGGTAGAACAGAGCAATTAAGCATAAGAAGGATTAACCTTAGGGTCCCAAAATCATGATAAATAATTTTGTTGTAAATATCATCGGCACTGTAAATTGTGATGAACCATCAAGGCAATCATCCCCCCATCTCCAGTTGTCTTCAGAACAGGAATGCATCTTTTAGGGCTATATGTCAATATATATATATATATATTTTTTTTCTGTTAGTTGTTGGCGCATCGGCTTCTGTGGCCATAATGCACCGCCCAAGGTTTTTTTTTTTTGCATTTTACTCTGATCCAAGCCCGAGGCAGGATTTGAACCCTGCGACCTTTGGGTTGCCAGGCAGGCACTTTACCCATCTGACTAGCCCAGTCGGCATGTCAATAAATACTGTAAATAGATAGATAGATAGACGTTAGACGACTTTCATCAACCGGTGAAATACCACCACTTTGCTTATTGGAGGCTTGAAGCGGTGAAACCCATGTTTAGTCTCTAGAGCAAAGTTTCCCGCACCCCGCCCTTATGGCTGACAAGTTCCTTTCTGGAACCCAACCGGTTGCATATGTAAATATGAGAAGAGCATAAAAAAATAGAGCACCATAAAAAATAAGAAAGAAAAGTGGAGAGGGAAATTTACATTTTATAAATCAGAGATGGCAATCTTAAAATTTGAGACATTTTCTTGCACTGCATTTCAAAGTTAATTCATTTAACAACCCTTCTGTTATGTTTTTGCAAGCAGAGCATAAAATATAATGACTATATATAACAATATATAGTTAGTATTAGTATTAATTGTGGCAAATGATGTGCAAAAGCAAGCTAGTACAGTATCAGTCAAAAAAAAAAAAAAAATTTCACCTATCCAACTCCTCCAATTGTTTGTCCAGTTCTTCCTTGAATTTATTCAAACTATTCACTTTCACAACAATGGATGAAAACTAGTTCCAGCAATCAACCACCCATCGTCTGAAGGCAAATTTCTGCACATCTATTCTGCAATCATCCTTCCTTACTTTGAATTTATGCCCCTTATGTGCATAGTCAGAGCAAGAGTCATCGGCACTGAGTTTGCTCAGGCCATTTGCAGAACTGAAGTCTTTATTGGTAAGAGCACCCTTTTGTTCCATTCACCAATCTTATTGCCCTTCTTTGTACTTATTCCAGCAGCTTTACATCCTTCCTAAAGTAAAGCCTCCAGACCTATATACAGTACAGTACTCAAAATGTGGCCTGACCAATATGTTATACGATAAGATAACATAATGACATCACCTTCTTATCCCTGCTAGCAATATTCCTGAAATAATGACAAAACCCCATGAGCTATCCTGGCAGCCTATCTCATAGAACTTCATATCTGACTGCACAATTACCCACAGGTCTTTTTCAATCTGTACTACCACGAGTGTAGTACCACACAGTTGGTACATTACTCTGGGGTTACTGCTATCCATATGCAGTACTTGGGATTTATCAATATTAAACTTCAGTACTTCTCAACCCATCTGACTAACTTTTCTAGATCCTGTTGCAATAGCATACTGTCATTAACAACCCTGCCAACCTTTGTATAATCTGCAAACTTTGACATTAAACCTGATATACCTTCATCAATATCATTGATAAATACAGAAAACAACAATGGGCCAAACACCAAACCATGGAGGACACACCACTAATAACATTAGTCCACAAAGAGCAGTGTCCAGTGATTACTACTCTGTCTCTTTCCACTCAAATATCCCTTTTTCCATAGCAGCAACTCCCTTAATGCCACACTGCTCCAATTTGTACAGCAGTCTTTTATGCTGTTAGTTAGGAAACAAAATCGAAGGCAGTGCATTCAGTTGACATTCTGGCGAGTGCAATGCTGACTCAGTTTGGTGTGACATAAGCACTGGGAAAGCAAAAATGAGAGTAAGAGTGTGTTATAAGCTTAAGTCCATTATCCTAGGAATACTCAATATGGAGTCATTCTCAGAATTTTAAATTATATACAGAAATCACACTCAATGAAATAATTAGAAATCAGTATACTCAGAACTGTCCCTAACTGAAAAACGAAAGTTAAGTCATACAATGAAACATTCATAGTAATATTTACTTAAAATTTAAAAAAAAAATTACATATACAAGAAATGTACACTAACCATCCATTATTTCTCTTGGAACTTCCTTCCTTTGATAAAACTTCTGCAAGCCATTTTCTAAGATTCTGGTGGGATTTCCTGTTAGTCAGATCATGTACTAAAATAATACCTGTCAAGTTTAATAAAGACATTTAAGTTTGCCATTGCTGTATTGTTGTTTTTTGTTTTTTTTTTTTGCCTATTGCCTTAAGAATCTTCTTATCTTGATAACAGTTATATCATATCATCTGATGAAGTTTAATGTAATAAATTTTCTTAATTAAAAATCAAAATCAAAATGTATATTGGTATGGGAAGAGGAAGAGTAAATAAGCCCATAAACAATGAATTCAAAATATATATTGGTATGGGAAGAGGAAGAGTAAATAAGCCCATAAGCAATGAGTTATAATCAGTGAAAGAAAAAAAAAAAAATTTCATTTAGAAGTTTGCCAATATTTTCTCAGTGCAAGTTGTTTGTTTGTTTGTTATTTGGTCTTTAGGACCATATTGCTCCGGGTATATGCGGTGGTCATTCCCTGACCTTTCTGCATCCTCGGTATTTGGTCATCACGGGCTCGAACCCCGGTCTAATCAAGAAGGTGTGCCATACACTGCTGCTCCTGCCCAACTGGCTACGGAGGCACCAGCAGTACAAGTGCAAAAAAATAAACTAAAATAAATTATATATTAACAAAGGAGCTATTTGACTTGTTATAAAACTTCTATATAAATTTTCTGTAAGCATACACGTGACTGAAAGTTTTGAATATTCCCATTTATTGGAACTCACTATCATCTTTACAGCTACAATCCATTCAAATCAAAAAAAAACTTTTGTTGGTGTATAATGTCGCCAAAATAAATATTGTGAAATTTTGAAGTTAAAGCTTATAGCCATTACTTTGGCCCTACTGAAAATTTTCATAAGAATCACTATTACACCTGCTTTCCAGAATATGAGAGAGAGAGAGAGAGAGAGAGAGAGAGAGAGAGAGAGAGAGAGAGCAATACATGTCCATTCTAAATTGCAAAGATTGATTAATATATGTAATTTACCAAACAAGAGGAAAGTGAGTTTCCAATAGCAATCACTTTCATACTATGACAAAGGATGAGTTGCTGATAAATTATGATTCATCTTCCATTAGTTGCTCTTTATCATGGCTAATGGCAACTGTCTATCAACAAACTAAGTATAAACATTTAAATGAAGTTTTTTTTTTTTTACTTAAGGTTGTGGTGCCACTGCTCATTTCCAATGTTTCCCTAATCTAACAAAGCTGTTGCTATGGTCAGATCATGTTAAAAAAATGCACAAAAATATAATAGAAGTTTATTTCTAATTTTCAGTTAAAAGAAGGGATGCTTACTGGGCAGTATAATGTTTGATAATAATTAATACACACTGTGCAAACATTTCAGGTGCATTACCAAATAGTAATAATATACGATTTATATAAAAAAAAAAAAACACACACACACACACACACACACACACACACACACACTAGCAAAAAGCAACAACTTTTATGTATCACTTCTTTGTTACTGCCTTCATCCCACCAATCAGCATATGGCAACAAACAATATCCACTTCGGTTACAACAAGATATAGAAATTATGTAATATTCACAAAACAAAAAAAGAAGCAATATATTTACAGATTTCTATTAATCCAATTTTAGTAAAATTTTGGAATGCTTGAAAAATCATTCTAAAAGAGCTAATTATAAAATCATAAAAATCCATCCAGAAAAGTTGAGTTATCACATGCAGTTGGACAAACAAAAAAATAATAATTACCATATTTGTATTGTATTGGATGGCTTGATAAACAAAATTTCAAAATCCATCCACTGGGAGTCAAGTTATTATAGACAGACAGATAGACAAAGAAATAATAATTGCATTATTTCTATTGGTTTGACAAAATTTTTTTTAAATGATCTAAATGTCTAATTTTGTGAAAATTCATCCATTAGGAGTTGAATTATTATATGCAGACAGATCAACGGACAAAGAGACAGATGGAAAGACAGGGTAAAGACAACAGATGTTTTACATATATGCTAACGTGCCTAAAAAAAATAATAAATAAAGTGCTATTTTGTAACACTTTGCTGTTGAGTCCCAGAACAAGCCAAAAACGTTTTTAATGACAACAACAAAGAAAGAACGAAATCTTGTATAGTAACCAAGCAACATCATAATAGTCACTTTTAGCAGCTTGCAGGATGTATGAATTTAGCCTGGAATGTTAAAGTTTGAAGATGGCAGAATCATAATCTTCATCACTGGTCCCTGTAAACAGCAGAATATTAGCATTAGCAAGGGGCACATGACATAAAAAAGCAAGCTTATATAGCATCAGCCAAAAAAAAAAAAAAAAAAAAAACACACTCCCTTCTCATTTCACCAATTCACTCACTCCAAATCGTTGTTCAGTTCTGCCTTGAATCTGTTTAAGCTAACAACAGATGGAAGTTTGTTCCAGTAATTAACCACCTGCTAGCTAAAGGCAAACTTCTGCACATCTATCCTACAACTGTCTTTCTTCAATTTCAATTATGAAATTGAAGACATATACACCTTTATACACCTCCACCAGATCACCCTGCAGGTGCCTAGTCTCCAGATACTGCAATTTGCAAAACTTAAGCCTTTCTTCATAAGAGCAACCCTTTGTTCCATTCATTAATCTTGTTGTTCTTCTCTGTACTCTTTCCAACAGCTCTACATCCATTTTAAAATGAGGCCTCCAGACCTGTATACAGTACTCAAGGTGTGGCCTGACCATCGCCTTACGCAAGGGAATAATCACCTCCTTATTCCTGCTACAAAAATTCCTGTATATCATTGACAAGACATCATGAGCTACTCTTGCAGACTGTCTGCACGGCTCAGAAAACTTCATATCTGCCTGCACAATTACCCCCAGGTCCTTTTCACTCTCTATCACTGTCAGTGTAGTACCACATAGTTGATACATTACTCTGGGGTTAACTGCTTCCTATATGCAGTACTTTACATTTGTCAATGTTAAACTTCAGTTGCCACCTCTCAGCCCATCTGCTCAACTTTTCTAGATCCTGTTGCAGCAGTGTACTGTCATTAGTGTCATTAACAACCCTGCCGACCTTCGTATCGTCTGCAAACTTGGACATTAAACCTGATATACCATAATCAATATCATTAATGAATACAGAAAACAACAATGGACCCAACACTGAACCCTGGGGAACCCCACTAATAACATTAGTCCATGAAGAGCAATGCCCATTGATTACCACTTTGTCTTCTCCCACTCAACCATCCCTTAATCCATAGCAGCAATTTGCCTCCAATGCCACACTGCTCCAATTTGTGCAGCAGTCTTCCATGTGCAACAGTATCAAAAGCCTTTCTAGTTCCAAATATAGGATATCAAAATTAGTTCCAAATATATGATATCAAAATTATTCTTTGCATCCAGTTCTTTTGTGACTACATCATAGTATCCAGTCAAATTGTCAGACGAGACTTCCCTTTATTCCCGCTGGAAAAATTCCTGTATATCATTGACAAGACACCATGAGCTACACTTGCAGACCATCTGCACTGCTCAGAAAACTTCATATCTGCCCTCCACAATTACCCCCAGGTCCTTTTCACTCTCTACCACTGTCAGTGTAGTTCTGTATTTCTTCACAGCGTACATATGGCGCAGATGTGAGAAATCACAGGTGGCGCCTGACCCTAACACTATGCACACTATGTCAGTGTAGTACCACATAGTTGAGTCATTACTCTGGGGTTACTGCTGTGACCGAGCTATAGCTGAAGTCTTGTCTAGATGATCCTGTAATACTTCTTTAACCAGTGCCTCCATTAATTTCCCTGGAACAGAAGTTAAACTAACAGGCCTTTAATTATCTGTGTCTCCCTTTGATTTTCCTTTGTGGATTGGAGTCAGATTTGACTATTTCCAGTCCATGGTACCTCCCCTGAGTCCAAGGAAGCTCCCATAATTATGGCTAAGGGTTTACTTACACCTTTAATATAACTGGATAGATTCCATCCACCCCAAGTGCCTTTCTTATGTTTATCTTCAACAATTTCTCCTCCACTTTACTCTTAGTTATTACAAGATTATCTAGCTTGTTGCCAGAGTTTAATACACCTTTGGGATATCCCTCCCTGAATAACTCCTCATGTGTGAATGTAGATGCAAAATATTCATTTAGTTTGTCAGCTACCTGAGCAAGATCATCAACAGTTGAACCATTGATATCAAGTGGACCAATCTGATTCATCCCCTTTCTTCTAGAGTTTACATAAGTAAAGAATTCTTTGCTGTTTTTCTTTGCATCCTTTGCCAAAGATATGCAGATGCTCTGACAAATTTATGACAGTAATCCAGGGGAGTATTACATTGTGTTACATATTGACAACTGTGCTATTAGATGAGTGAAGGAATGGAAAAAAATCAGTTAAGAATTCATTAGGTGAAGAAATAGTACAAAGGTAGAAAAGAGGGTAGAAAAAAAAAAAGGGGGAGTGAGAATAGGAAGAGATTAGTAGAAGAGATTAGATAAGAAAACAATAGCGAAAGAGAAAGATAATGGGGGAAGGGATGAGGAGTAGTGAAGAGTAGTTACCAGGGGAGAGTAAATAAAAAGTAGAAAGAAGATGAATGATATTGCTAATGAAGAATAGTAAGAAGAAATGGAGTGAGAATGGTATATGTAATAAAACCACAACATAAAAAAAAATATATATATATATGCAAATGCGCACACACACAGTCAGGTATGCTATAACGAACGCGGAGGAATACTATCGGCCAACATAACAGGTGCATATGTCGGGGCCTTCCCGCTTCGATTAGAACGTCAGTTATCATCTTTGTTATCATTTGTAAGGTTCAGTTATTAGTTTAATTATCTGCTTATTTGCTCTTTAGCAGTGAAAATATATTTTTTAATTATTCTGCTATATAATTTTAGCCATGAGCCGGCAAAATAGAGTGAGAAAGCTAATTAACTTAGACATTAAGAAAGAAATAATTTACAAAGAGAAAGTGGAAAAGGTGTAGGAGATCTAAGTGCTGAATATGGTATGGCTAAATTAACAATCAGTACAATTTTAAAAAACAAGGAAGAAATAAAAAGTGCACAGGTCGCGAGGGGAATCTCTAGGTTAAGCAGTTCACATTGTAATATCACAGAAAAGATGGAAATTCTTCTATTAGTGTGGATTAACGAAAAACAAATGGCAGGTGACAGTGTCAATGAGGCGATTATTTGTAAAAAGGCCAAACAATTGTTTTGGGAACTTGGTGGTAAGGCTCCTAGTACAAGTACTGGTTCTGTGAAAGAGTTTTTTTGGCACCAAGGGGTGGTTTACCGGGTTTAGGAAAAGGACTGGGATTACACAGTGTTGTGAGGCATGGTGAGGCTACCAGTGCAGATAGGGACGCTACTGAGCAACATCGTGAGAAATTTAAGAAAATAATTGAGGATGGAGGCTTTCTTTCACAGCACGTGTTTAACTGCGACAAAACTGGCCTTTTCTGGAAGAGAATGCTACACAGAACTATATCACGAAGGAGGAGACCACCTTACCTGGCCATAAGCCAATGAACGACTGGCTTATGTTGCTCTTTTGTGCCAATGCTTCGGGTGACTGCAAGATCAAACCACTGCTCGTATATCATTCGGAGAACCCCAGAGCTTTTAAAAACATCAGGAAAAATCGCCTTGGAGTTTTATGGCATTCCAACCACAAGGCTTGGATGACCAGGAGTCTTTTCTCCGACTGGGTGACTGAGGTGTTTGGCCCCCCACTGTCCGTGACTACCTTAGGGAGAAGGATCTTCCATTGAACGTTCTTTTGGTCATGGACAATCTTCCAGCCCACCCTCCTAATTTGATGGAAGAATTACCAGATGAGTTCATTTTTTCACTTCTTGCCACCTAATATGACGCCTCTCCTCCAGCCTATGGACCAACATGTGATCTCAAATTTTAAAAAAAACTCTACACTAAGGCACTGTTCAGGAAATGTTTTGAGGCCACTTCTTCCAGCGATGTGACTCTGAAGGACTTTTGGAAGGGTCACTTCAATATAGCAGATGCTGTTTTCCCAATTGTGTTTGCTTGGAAGCAGGTTTCTGTTGGGTGCTTGAATTTGGTTTGGAGGCCATTGTGGCCTAATACTGTGGCCCCAAGGGACTTCGAAGGCTTTCAACAGTTGGAGGAAGAGCCTGTTGTGCAGGAAATTGTGTGTCTGGGCAGTTCCATGGGCCTGTAGATCAATGAGGAGGACGTGGAGGAATTGGTGGAGGACCACAGGAAAGAGCTATCATTTGAGGAGCTAGCAAAGCTTCACAATGAAGAGGTAGAGCTTTCGGGGACAAGAAGGACGAGGAAAAAAGTCATAGCATTCCAGCTGAGGACCTCTTTAAGGAATAAACTTTCCATTCTGACCATGTACTCAAATCGGGAGCAAGCAGATATGCATTTTATGTACGGTTTGGTGGACGGCAGTGCTTGGGAGGCTCGTCATTTGTACCACGAAAGGTTCCCAGAGAACGAAAGGTTCTCTTGCTGGAATAAACTGTCCAAACTTATAAAAAATTATCATCCAGATATTGCCGCTGTGAAAATGGACCTTAATCATTTTAATAAGACCTTGATGGCCCACTTTTGGAGGGTCCAAAAATCCAGGATAAAGCAGTCAACCCTGGATTCATTCTTCAAAAAGGTGGACAAATGCCCTCCAACTGATGAACCTCCCACCCAAGATGAGTAGGAACGATGACTCCTCTCCTTCCACTTCTATGCGATTTTTTATGATTTTTATTAGGGAAAGTTTGTTCATATTTTTCACTAAGGAAACATTGTTTATGCTTTTCAAATTTTATGTACAGTATATAAAAGTTAAATAAATTAATTTTATATTATTTTTACACTTATATTTTTCATTTTGTATTATATTTTTCCTGTTTAAATCGTTGTATTGGATGATAACTTTGCTCTAGACAAGGGGTAGGCAAACACTTTTTTGGAAAGGGCCAGATCGTAAAATTTTTAGGCTCGGCGGGCCAGTAGCAATCTTGAAGATATTTACATGGGTAATTCTACTCATAGAGCAACAAAAAAAAAAAACAGGTTCAAAATCTTTTTATTAGGAAGTGATATTTTACATAATATTTATACACATACAAAAAAAATGAATAAAATATTTCCACTTATTAATAAACATATTATAGAACTGGTTAAATTTTGTACTAATTTTTTGTACTGTTTTTTCTGAGATAATATTTCATCATACTGGAGTTCGAAGTTGTTTGCAAATGGTCATCCATTAATAATGATCTGTATTGCGATTTTACATATTTCATTTTCGAAAATGTCTTTTCATATTGGTAAGTACTCCCAAATACAAATCCCCGTGCATATGATTTTAATTGACCGTATTTATCTTCCGAAAGATATTTATAGAATTGGGTTAGATCCATTTCTTTAAACCTAACCTTTAGCATATCATCATTTTGAAGATCAATCACTTCCAATTGAAGGTCTGATGGAAGCTCCTCAATTGTACAGCCAAATGGATTTTGAAATATGGATGTGTCTTTTGCACTTGCATCAAGATCCGAAAAACGCTGTTGTAACTGTAGTTTAAGTTCAGAAAATATATCCGCCGCGAATTTTTTTGGGAATGGGGATTTTGCTAATATTTGAAATTTTTTACCGCATGGAAAATGGTCAAACTTGGTTAATCTGATTTGTATTTCAAACTACAAATTTTTGACGATATGACTTTCTGATAGAATACGTTTCACATATGAGCACTGTTTTCTCCTGTAATTTTAAGTTAAATTCGTTAAGATATCCCACGATGTCTGTAGCAAATGCTAATTTCCATAGCCATTCATTGTTAGATAGTGGTTGTGGGCAGTTTTTCTCACTTAGAAAAATTTCTATTGCTTCTCTGAGTTCAAAAAAAAAAAAATCTCAATAAAACTTTTCCATTGCTGAGCCATCGAACTGCTGTATGGTAGGACAAATCAGGATATTCAGCTTCAATCTCTAATAAAAAAATCACGAAACTGACGATGGTTAAGTCCACGAGAGCGAATAAAGTTAACCGTTCACACAACTGGTTCAATAACATATGACAGATTGAGATGTTTCCCACAAAGGGCCTACTGGAGAATAATACAATGAATTACCAAAGGTTTTGAACGTTTATCTTCTTCAGAAGCCTTAAAAATTTGCCCAACTAATCCTTTCCCCATTCCACACATATTTTTACCACCTCAGTTGTGACACATTTTAACTGATTCCATTGCAAATTGTACCGTGTTAGCATTTTCTAGATTTCCTTGAAGATATCTTCACCTGTAGTTGTTCCATGCAGACTATTCATAGAAGCTAATTCTTCAGTAACCTCAAACTCAGTATTGACTCCTCGAACAAACAGCAATGACTGGGCAGTATCAGTAATGTCTGTAGACTCATCAAGAGCCAACGAAAACTACTTGAATTTTTTTGCCTTGTCTTTTAATTGACTCTTGATGTGGCTCCCGACGTCCTCAACTCTTCTAACAGTTGTTCTCACTGAAAGACTGACAGATCGAAACAAATCCATTTTCTCTGGACATTTCTTCGGCTGCCACAAGTAAACATGATTTAATTAATTCACCATCGGTAAATGGTTTCCCTTTCTTGGCTAATAAATGAGCTATTCGTAAGCTTACTTCAGTTACAGCTTCATTATAATTTTTTATTTTAATGAATAAATTGCGTTGTGATGATGCATTACATTTTAAACTTTCCAATTTTAGCTTCCGTTGATTTTCTGGGAGTTTTGAATATTGAATATTGCTTACTTTGGTAATGACAACGTATATTGTACTCTTTTCACACAGCTATTGTGTCATTACATAATAAACATGATACTTTGTCATTTATTTCTATGACAAAATAATTCACACTCCATTCAGCTTTAAAAGCAAGACATTCGAAGTCCACTTTTCTCTTCATATTTGGTCTTGATGGTGACATGGAAATGGTGGGTAATAAAAGATTGCAGAGCGCTGTGACAGACAATACCACGTGCGCCGCTAAAGCAAAACTGAAAGAAATGCTGGCAACACTTGTTCTACGATAGACGACAGAATGTGAATATGCGACGCCAGTAGTGCCACATGTGGTTATTATTCTCAACTCGACTACCGGCTATTGCAGTGCGTAATTTGATTTATTTTAAATTTTTTTCATGTAAAAAACAATATTAACCCGCGGGCCGGATTAAAAAGAGGGGGCAGGGTGGATTTCGGCCACGGGCCATAGTTTGCCGACCCCTGCTCTAGATTGTGGGCCTGGAACGGATTATACCTAAATACATATATTTCAATGTATGCTAGAAAGAACAGATGATATAACGAACAAGGTTCTAGAACCAATTACATTCGTACTAGCATACCCCACTATATATATATAATTTTTTTTTTTTTTTTTTTTTAAGACTAAATGCGCAAGGCATAATGTTATGAGTTGAAAGTAACTGTATAATACTGGTGTAAATACACCATAGTTTACCCATAAGTTTAACTACATAAGTAGCGTAAAGGCATCGTTTGATTTTATCTCATATTGTGGCTACCTTCACAATGAGATACCAGGTATCGCATTGAAATATTAATTTTGGGTAGAACCAATATAAAAAGAGTTACATTCCCCACATGCAATGTTATCCTCCGTAGTCAGGTGGGAAGGAGCAGCAGTGTGTAGCACACGCTTCTTGATTAGACCGGGGTTCGAGCCCATCCCCAACAAATACGGAGGATGCGGAAAAGTCAGGGAATGACCACCGCATATCCCGGAGCAATATGGCCTTAGTTGCTAATGCTCCTAAAAACCAAATAATAAACAAACAACATGCAATGTTATAGACTATGTGTGGGGAATGTAACTCTTTTTATATTGGTTCTACCCAAAATTATCTTTCAATGCGAATACAACAACACCAGGCATCCGTTAAGGCAAAAAGGACAGGTGCATCTGAACTTTCCTATCATGCCATCCATGAGAACCATATGTTTCTTTTTAATGAGGCAAGAATAATTAATACACAATATAAATATACAAAACTCTTAATAGCCGAAACACTTGAAATGAAGTTAAACCCTAACACTATAAATGTATGTAGACCATACACAATTTCAGACTTGTGGACCTTTATGCGCATGTGTAAATAACATCATTTACAATGGTTAATAAAAATAATCTCGTTCACGGTACATTAAATTGAACCTTATTATTAGTATAAAAGAGAGAGAGTGTAGATCGTTAAGTGTCACTTTACTCCTTGTGAACACAGACCATCCTGCAATAACTTTGTCCCTTATTAAGAAGTTTAGTCTAAAAATATTTTAGTAAATTTGACAATGGTCTTCAATTTCCTGTCCATTATTGCTGGGTGGTTTAGGTTTTAGTGGGTTGATGTACATCAACTTCGCTTTGCTCTTCCTTTTGTGTGAGTAGATTATGGAAATTGAATACAGGATTATTTTTAAGAAACCCCTATATATTAACAATTTTAAACCATAATATCGTGTCATAAACTTAGTTTGATAAAATGTATTAATTGGATTAATTTAATGTGAGTGTCAGGCCGAAGAACTTCCTATAAAAAAGGTATGAGTTAAATCTCTTATATTTTTAAATATATATATAACAGATAATTAATATAAAAATAAAAAAAATAAAATTAATACATATTCCAGTAGCATATGTATTATAAAAAAGCAATGATAGCTTTATATTTATTTATTTTCTTATTTCATTTCATTTTAACTTTTAAAGCAATTATTTAAACATATATACAGGGTGTCTCAAAAATACACAGCACAACTTCAGGAATGAGTTCCTCATATGTAGACAATAAAAATTTTATAACAACATAGTTCCGGAAATGATTGGTTTCCGAGTTTTGACGGTCTGTCTATGACACCACCTTATAGTAATTATTCAAAATGTCCACCTTCTGCCTGAATAACAAAGGCAGAACATTACTCGTGCAGGGTAATCTGCTGGTGACAAGACTTGTACCCATTGCAGATGGTAAGGATACAGTTGGTGTTCTGGCAACACTCTCCAAATAGTCGAACATTGAACAGCCAGTTGCATTGCTATTCTACATGTGCTGATTCCAGGAGTGGCATGCACAACATCCAAAATCTCCTCCTCTACTTCAGGAGTCGTAGATCTTGGTCGTCCTCTGTCGGCAGCACAAGGTGTAAAGGTCCCATGTTCACAAAGGTGGCAATGGATACCTTCAAACGTTTTCCTGTCTGGACATCTTCATTCTGGGAACCTTTCGTGGTACAAATGACGAGCCTCCAGAGCACTGCCATCCGCCAAACCATACATAATATGCATATCCGCTTGCTCCTGATTTGAGTACATGGTCGGAATGGAAATCCACCAGATTCTGTCAGTACAGTCTGTCCTCGTATAGCACGATAGTTGCGTTCCTAGAAACTCTCGTGCAATGCAAAATCGTGCAATATAAACAACAGGCCCTATGGGAAAAGTAGGGTTAGGTGCCGACCACCCAAGATTGAACACACATTTGGAACCAAAACATTACCAAACACAATAAATAATCTGGCAATTTTAATCGTTATAAAATACTTATATAAAATACTTACGTATTTTATAACGATTTACGTATTTTATAACGATTAAAATACGTAATAAAAATATTATATTATATTATAATAAAGTATTTTTAGTATTTTTTAATACTAAAAAAGTATTTTTTACGGATAAAATATGTATTTTATTCGTAAAAAATTTATTATATTAAATAAAATAGTCGTAATAAAATACTTACGTATTTTATAATACGTAAGTATAAATTATAATACGTAAGTCGTAATAAAATATTGCTAATGCTTTTGCTTCTATCGTAAGCAAACTTGCTTTTTGTTTGATTTTCAATCCAAACAGATGATAGCCGTTCCATCTCTTCCAATTTCTTTGTGTCTTAATCTAATGGATTTTAATTACACTTTGAGTTGTTCCTGCTATGAAAGTTGTTTTTATTTTCTCTGCATTCTTTGTAATTCTCCGCGTTGCCTCATTTATGTCTGTAGCACGTGCAATATCACATGGTCTTTCATTTCGCTCAAAGCGTTTCAAAATTTCATATTTTTGCTCTATCGACAGAAGCGGACTGGCCATAAGCCTTACGGGGGAAACCTCGGTGGGCCGGAGGCCGGTGTGATTTTGGCCATAAACGCTAGTATGAGGCCACTACAAATTTTCCCGGGTAAGAATTTTTGACCCAGTCCGCCTCTGTTTATCGATATTGCTTCTTTTTTTTTTTCTCTGAATCTGCAGTGTCTTAGCCAGGACGCTTCCTTTTCACACCTTTTAAGTATTTTACTAATTTTTAGGGAATAAAGCACAATTACAAACGAGGTGGCACGCTTGATACACAGAAACAAAGCTGCGCTCGTGTAGCAACTGAATAAACACGGTAAAGGCCGAGATACGCTATTAACACCTCACATTTTGCTAAAGCACATTTCTAGGGGTTACTATCATAAAACAATAAAAACAGTTTCCAGTTGCGTTTCTGCTAGTGGAATCTGTTATAAACTGGTAGTAAACTCCATCTAATTGCATTTGCGATTATATCGATAGCTGGAATTGTCGGTTTTTACGTTATTATGGTGAAATGTGTTTCCCCTTCACTGACATAAACACATAAATACATTTTCAGAATCTTCTTCGTTCCTATCGTGTTGCGTTCAGTTGGGGTGATTCCGCATTCGACTGCCATTTCTTGTAAACACAAAGGCGAATCGTGTATAAGCGAATTCGGTTCGTGTTATATAAGATAACGTTCCCCTATTTATAAATCGTGTATGATCGAATTCGTGTAATGCAAACACGTGTTATACGAGGACCGACTGTACCTTGCGATGAAGGAAATCACCTGCAGGAGATAAGACATACCGGTTAATAACTTGGGAACCAAGCATTTCCAGAATTACGTTGATATAAAATATTTTTATTTCTACATATGAGGAACTCATTCCTGAAGTTATGCTGTGTATTTTTGAGACACCCTGTATATACATATATATAAACTAAGAAACTAAAGTAAAACATATGCCAGTAGTATGGCAAACCAGTAGAGATAAATAATTACTAAGCCCATAGAATAATACAAAATGAAAAAAAGAATGGGGGGGGGGCAAAATAATGAAGAAGAGGGTATTGTGGAAGGAACACTCCTAATATAATTTAAATTTGAAAGTCAATTAAATAGCAATTTGAAAGCCAATTAAAAAGAATTTTAATGACACCCCCGACAGCACCAGTGTCCAAATTGTATGAAATATCACCAAAATGGATACATAAACTACCAACAATATGACAAAGGCCAGTAATTTGAGACCAATTAAACTAAAAATAATATATAATAAAATAAAGTAAAATAGACTAACCATTATGCGCCATCTCGACACAGTACCACAAAGCCAATAATGGTCAGGGAATCATTGCATTTTGAATGTTAGAAAAATCCATGCAATGACTCTGCTGTCAGGGGTGCCATTAAATTTCTTTTTAATTGGCTTTCAAATTTTTTAATTGACTTTCAAATCCTAAATTATATGAGGAGCATTCCTTCCACAATACCCTCTTCTTCATTATTTTGCCCACCCCTTCTTTTTCTTTTCTTTTTGTATTATTCTATGGGTTTAGTAATTATTTTGCTCTACTGGTTTGCCATACTACTGGCCTCTGTTTTACTTTAGTTTTTTAGTTTATTTTATGCATTTAGTGGAATGTGCATATCTGCTGCCACTGATGTTTGCATTACTATTTTTATATTTATTTTTCACATTAATTTTACTTATTATATACACCGATGAGCCAAAATATTATGACCAACGAGTCGTTATGCAAATTGAAGCAACTGCAGGTGAACTATGGCAAGTGTACGGGTCGGGACACGGTATAAAAAACACCTAATACTGAGCTACGTTAATCAGTGTTACTCTTGTTCTTCAGATGGGAAAGGCAGCAGACTTAAGCGAGTTTAACAAAGGCCAAACTGTAATGGCCAGACAACTGGGTCAGAGCATATCCAAAACAGCATGGCTGTTGGGGTGCTCACAGTCAGCCGTGGTTAGTACCTACTAAAAGTGGTCTAAGGAGGGGAAACCCACAAACTGCCGGCAAGGTGTTGGATGACCACGGCTCATCAATGCTTGAGGTGAGCGAAGACTCTCCTGGATGGTAAATGGCAACAGAAGGGAGACTGTGGCACAACTAACCAGTAATTGGAATGCTGGTGACGGGAGTAAGGTATCAACACACAGTACATAATCAATGGGTGCTGCTCTTCTTGGACTAATGTTATTAGTGGAGTCCCACAGGGTTCGTGTTAGGTCCACTGTTGTTTTGTATATTTATCAATGATATTGATGAAGGTATATCAGGCTTAATGTCGAAGTTTGCAGATGATACAAAGGTTGGCAGGGTTGTTAATAACAGCAATGGCAGTGTGCTACTGCAACAGGATCTAGATAATTTGGGCAGATGGGCTAAGAAGTGGCAACTGAAGTTTAACCTTGACAAATGCAAAGTACTGCATATGGGTAGAAGTAACCCCAGAGAAACGTACCAAATGTGTGGTACTACACTTAAGGTGGTAGAAAATGAAAAAGACCTGGGAGTAATTGTGCAGTCAGATATGAAGTTTTCTGAGCAAGGCAGACAGGCTGCCAGGGCAGGTCATGGGGTTTTGTCAATGATATATAGGAATTTTGCTAGCAAGGAAAAGGAGGTGCTTATCCCTCTGTATAAGGCAATGGTCAGGCCACGCCTTGAGTACTGCGTACAGGTCTGGAGGCCTCATTTTAGGAAGGATGTAATTTACTTGAGCGTGTACAGAGAAGGGCAACAAGATTGGTGAGGGGAATGAAGGGATCCTCTTACCAAGAGAGGCTTAAGTTCTGCAAATTGCAATGGCTGGAGACTAGGCACCTGTGCGGTGATCTGACTGAGGTGTATAAGGCCTTGAATGGATTGGGCATGCTGAATTCTGATGAGATCCTTCCAGTTGTTCAGATTACGAACCTAAGGGGGCATAAATTCAAATTAAGAAAAGACACATGTAGATTAGATGTGCGGAAATTTGCCTTTAGCCAGCGGGTGGTTAATTGCTGGAACAAAACTTCCATCTGTCGTTGTGGAAGTTGATAGGTTGAATAAATTTAAGGAGGAACTGGACAGGCATTTTGAGGGAATGGTGTGATTTTTTTTTTTTTTTGGCTGATGCTGCATAAGCTCATACACTTGCTTTCTTGCATCAAATGCCACTGCTACTACTACTACTACTACATTGAACCCTGCTGAAAATGGGGGCTGCATAGCCGCAGGCAGCTCCAAGTGCCCATGCTAACCACGGTTCACCGGCGAGAGCACCTACAATGGGCATGTGAGCATCAAAACTGGACCTTGAGTGGTTGGAAGAAGATTGTCTGGTATGAATCACATTTCCTGTTGCACCATGTGGACGGCCGGGTACGTGTGTGTGTCGTTTAACTGAGGAAGTGATGGCGCCTGGACGCACCGTAGGATAAAAACAAGTCGGTGGCGGCGATGTCATGCTTTGGGTGATGTTCTGCTGGGATACCCTGGATCCAGTCATCCATGTGCCGGGAACTCGACATCTACCACCTACCTAAACATCATTGCTGACCACATACACCCTTTCTTGGCAATGGTCTTCCCCTCTGGCAAAGTCATCTTTCAGCAGGATAATGTGCCAGGCCACACCGCCCAGATTGTTCGAGACTCGTTCGTGAAACATGAGGAAGACTTCCCGGTATTGCCCTGGCCTCCAAATTCCCCAGACATCAAATCCCACTGAGCAACTGTGGTTTGTGTTGGAACAGCAACTCTGATCTGCGGCGTCTCAACCGCGGACCTTACAGGAGTTAAAGGATCTGCTTGTTACGTGTTGGTACCAGATACCACAAGACACACTTAGAAATCTTGCCTCACTGGGTACGAGCTGTTTTGGCTGCATGTGGAGGATCAACATCGTATTAGGTAGGTGGTCATAATGTTTTGGCTCATCGGTGTATATACAGGGTGTTTCAGTTAAACGTTTCAGAACTTCTAAGAGGGGTAGGGTACATCCTGACAACTTGAAATCATATAGCAATATGGGGTCGGAAATGCTTTCCTGAAGCGGTGTGGTACACAGAAGCACCATAAAGAAAAGAGACCGTAAGTGAGAAATCGTTTTAATAATACATGAAAAGAAGCAAAAGGTACATGGATTAAAGTAAGTGTTCCAAGTTTCTTCAACCTCGTATTGCTTTCGCACAGTGGTACCTTGGAAAATGTGCTACAAATCCCCTTTTTCCTGCTGAAGTGTTGTTTTCCGATGAGGCATCCTTCACAAGGGAAGGAATTTTCAACACGCATAACGACCATATCTGGGCGGTCGAGAACCCGCATGCAATACGACGTCGTGCAGCACAGATTCGATTTTCGGTCAATGTATGGGCCGGTATTATGGGAGATCACCTCATCGGACCTTACCTGTTACTGTGTCGTCTAACCGGACCTATCTACTTGATCTTTCTGCAGCAAGTATTGCCACAACTTTTGAGAGATGAACAGATTTCTGCATCGACGCAACAGACAATGTGGTTCCAACACGATGGAGCCCCTGCCCATTATAGCGGAGATGTTCGTAACTACCTGGATGTCACCTTTGGTCAACAGTGGATCAGACGTGGTGGTCCCGTGCGTTGGCCTGCTCGGTCAACCAACCTATCATGTCTTGATTTTTATTTCTGGGGTCATATGAAATCGCTAGTTTATGACACCCCTGTTGACAATGCTGAGGAGCTGGTTGCAAGAATCGCAGTAGCTGCCGAAGAAATTCGAAATTCGCCTGGAGTATTCCAGAATATTCGGATGTCCATGCGTCGGAGATGTGAGGCGTGCATTGTAGCCCGTGGAAGAAACTTCGAACACTTACTTTAATCCATGTACCTTTTGCTTCTTTTCATGTATTATTAAAACGATTTCTCACTTACGGTCTCTTTTCTTTATGGTGCTTCTGTGTACACACCGCTTCAGGAAAGCATTTCCGACCCCACATTGCTATATGATTTCGAGTTGTCAGGATGTACCCTACCCCTCTTAGAAGTTCTGAAACGTTTAACTGAAACACCCTGTATATATATATATATAAAATATTAAATGATGATATAATATCTCTCTATATAATATAATTTCTTTAGATATCTATATATATAATTTCTTTAGATATTATATCATTTAGTATATATGTCATATATATTTTTATACTTTTTTACATTGTTTTTATTACACATACCATTCTCAGTCCATCTCTTCTGTTTTCTTCTTGCTATTCTGGGATCACATCTGACAAGTATAGGCTTGGCACACCCAGGGTCCTAAACTGGATATCATCATCATTCTTCTCTCTCTCTCTCTCTCTCTCTCGAAATTTTCTTTTGGCTGGTGCAGCAAAAGCCTCAGGCTTCCTTGCACCATATGGCTAATGATAATAATCTTCCTTCTATTTTTCTTACTCCCTCCTGATAACTACTCTTCACTAATATATACCCCTTTCTCTTTCATTATCATTTTCTTACCAATCTCTTCCTATTCTCACTCCCTGTTTTCTACCTTTTTACTGTTTCTCCTAATAAGTTCTTAACTAATCTTTTCCTTTTCTTCGTTCATCTCTCTCTCTCTCTCTCTCTCTCTCTCTCTCATTTATCTAGCTTTCTTATTTCTATTACTTTTATTCTCATTCTACATTATTTTTCTTATTCACTATTTTTGTCTAACTAATCTCTTCCTATCCTTACTCCCTACTTATTACCTTTCTATTTCTCACCATTGTTTAGTCTATCTTCATTCCTCAACCCATAAAACTATTAATCATCATGCTCATTGGGTTGGTCTGTCTATCAGTAACCCTAGTCCATGAATATATATATTTTTTCCCTCTCCTTTTGTTTCTTCTTCTTACTTTCTTATTATTTCACTGTCTTCTAATATAAAATTTATTATACACATATAACATACATAGTAATATATTTATAATTTATATGGATTTTTATGTATAACTGGATTTGAGGATGTGAGAGAGAATCTATTAATAAAAAAATAATAATAAATAAATAAATAAGAAATATTACCATGAAAAGAATTATAAAAGACAGCACGACTGTTTCTGTGGCTATTTGATCCTCCAACATCCCATAATTCAACAAAATAAGTTCTCTGTAAAGGTGTTCCTTCCTTATATTCATGAAGCTATAATATTAAAGGTTATGCATAAATTCCTGGTGTTTGTTTGATGCATTCCACTTAAAACATTAAAAATTACATCAGTTAAAGTTTGTTTGAAATAATATTTATGGAGATGCCATTTTTATGAAATGAAGTGAATGACTAGCAAAGAAATTAAACTGAAAAGAAACTGTTCTTAATTTTAATTAAGAACAGTTTCTTTCCTATAGTTCCTTGCTGTCTGCAAACCACTAATCACCACAGCTAATGCCATCTCAGATGGCACCTAGCATTAGTTAGGGTGGTTAGTGGCTTATGGATGGCTGCACAACTGTGGTAACCCATACAGTGTCCTGAGCACTGTACTGATGCTGACATGTGTCCCAATCATCTCATTGTGTGTGTGTGTGTGTGTGTGTGTGTGCATGTGTGCGGTTTCAGCATTAGACTGCTTCCATTTGTAGATCAAATCACCAATCATCAACCTAAGGCTCTCCAGTGCTGTTGAAATGTCATATACAAACCAACTGCTTATGTGGCACCCTATTATCATTCCACACTGGAAGTCTATTAACTCCATTGATTGCAACATCTTGCATTAACAATCTTACTACTGTCTCCTCAAAGGCTTACAAGCATATTGTTATTTGGTTTTTAGGAGCATTAGCAACTAAGGCCATATTGCTCCGGGGATATGCGGTGGTCATTCCTTGACCTTTCCGCATCCTCTGTATTTGGTGGGCATGGGCTCGGACTCCGGTCTAATCAAGAAGCGTGTGCCATGCACTGCTGCTCGATGCCCACCTGGCTATGGAGGCACCCTATGAGCATATATATAGTTGTATCTGACACATGCTTGTTTAGAACATGAACCAACTATCAAAGGAGAGATGTCCAGATATTAATGGTAGGGCAATGTATATTATTTAGTGACGTGGATATAAATAAAGGCTGAAATTGAATATATTATTACACCTTTTGACTATAATATTATATCCAAAATGTAGACTATCTCCTTGTCTTTTATTAAAAATTGTGAAAATCTCCATTAATGTAGAACATACTTGAAATCATCATTGCTTTCTTTTATGAACTACAACCCAACAATCTTCTGGGAACGGGTCCCCTATCCTCCCCCCATAACTTGTTCACAAAAGTCAGAAAAGTGAATGAATATTTACTATAGATCATTTAAGTTATTACATTATTAATGGTTTTATACAAATTTGCTACCTTGTTTATATATCCATGTCACAAAATAACATACAGTATATGAAAATGTATGTTCTATGCAAATTCTTCACTTTTCAAATAAATAAAAAGAAAGTGCTGCTTTTCAATCTCATGCTCAGATGCTCAATAATAGCATCAGGTTGATTTTATGAATACAATTCATGGAGGCAAAGACAGCTGGATGATGCAGAGATAAATATAAGTGGGCAATTATCTGGTTTGAATGAAGGTAAAGACTAATTACTCTCACCAACAATTGAGTTTTCTAGCAAATGCCACTTGATCACAAATTAGAAATCCAAAACAGCCCATGAACTCAAAAAATATAAAGTCAATGCATGTACACTTGATATTACATAAACAATCTTTTCTGCTGGAATTAGAATCACATCAGATGACTAAAAATGATATGGTGCTACTTCAACCACAGGCCACTGAAACATGATCAGGTGACATGTTTGACATGTTGTTGTTATTTGGTTTTTAGGAGCATTAGCAACTAAGGCCATATTGCTCCAGGAATATGCGGTGGTCATTCCCTGACCTTTCCGCATCCTCCGTATTTGGTGGTGACGGGCTCGAACCCCGGTCTAATCAAGAATCTTGTATTATGCACTGCTGCTCCTTCCCACCTGGCTACGGAGGCGCCTGTTTGACATGCCTGCAGTAAACAGTTTAAATTGCAACACCATTGGGGATTGAGAGATGCCATATGTTAAAATTTTACAAATTTTAGGGGTGTGTATTACACGGAGGAAAGGTCATATAGCATTAGCAAAAAAAAAAAAAAAAAGTACAACCTAGTGGACGACAATTTTAGAGAAGCACATTTCAAAAATGAACTACTTTAAACATTTATAATGATTAAAATTAGTGCTAGTGGTAAAACACATAAATAACAGTTCAGTTTATTAAATAAAAACAAATGACAATAAACAAAGGGACAATAAATGTTGGCATGTGCTGTAACATCAATTATAAACACATACACAGCATCTACAGGAATTATTAAAAAATGCACGCTTAGCACACATAGGAATTTCGCAAGAGCAGTATCAGAGGGGAAATATGTAATATAAATTTTTTATTCACATCCATAAGCACATAAATCACATTAATAAGTAGCCAGCTTATTACTTACACTGACCCAATAGAGGAGCTGAACTAGTGCCATGGCCACTAGTTCAGCTCCATAGATTTTTTTTTTTCCTTTAAAAGAGGGTAGCACATCCTTTAGCACTCAAACCAACCTCAAGTCCAAGCATGGACTACATAAGTTAGTATTAATAGTGGCAAATTACGTAAGCAAGCAAGCTTATTAACATCTGCAAAAAAAAACAAAAAAAAAACACTTCTCATCACCTCTAGCAGTCTGTCTAGTTCTGCTTGAATTTATTCAAACTACATACTTCTACAACACCAGACAAAAATTAGTCCCAACAATCAACTGGCTGAAGACAAAATTTCCGCAGTAAACTTACTCAATCCATTCAAAGCAATAAACACCTCAATGAGATCTCCTTGCAGATGTCTAGTCTCCAGACACTGAAATTTGCAGAATTGAAGCCTTTCCTGGTAAGAACACGATTTGTTCCCCACACTAACCTCATTGATCCTCTCTGTACCTGCTCCAAAATGTCTACATCATTCTGCAAATGAGACTTCCAGACCTGTATGCAATACTCAAGATGTTGCCTAACTACTGCCTTATACAACAGGATAATCACCTCCCTACCCCTGCTGGTAAAATTCCTGTATATCATTACAAAACCCAATGAGCTGTCCTAGTAGCCTGTGTGCATTACTCAGGTAACTTCATATCTGACTGCAAAATTATCCCAGGTCTTTTTCATTCTCCACTACCCTCACACAGTGTGGAACCATACTGAGGCAAATGAAGTAAAAGGAAATGAAAATGAAGTTTAACATTGACAAATGTAAAGTACTACATATGGGAAACAGCAATCCCAGAGCAACGTATCAACTCTGTGGTACTACACTGACAGTGGTAGAGAATGAAAAGGACCTGGGGTAATTATGCAGGCAGATATGAAGTTCTCTGAGCAGTGCAGACGGGCTGCAAGAGTAGCTCATTGTGTCTTGTCAATGATATACAGGAATTTTTCTAGCAGGGATAAGGCATTGGTCGGGCCACACCTTGAGTACTGTATACAGGTCTCGAGGCCTCATTTCAAGAAGGATGTAGAGCTGCTGGAACGAGTACAGAGAAGGGCAACAAGATTGGTGAATGGAACAAAGGGTTGCTCTTACGAAGAAAGGTTAAGTTTTGCAAATTACAGTGTCTGGAGACTAGGCACCTGCGAGGTGATCTGATAGAGGTGTAATAAAGCCTTGACTGGTTTGAGCATGCTCAATGCCGATGGGATTCTTCCTCTTGCTCAGAATAATCACCCGAGAGGGCATAAATTCAGATTGAGGAAAGACAGATGTAGGATAGATGTGCAGAAATTGCCTTTAGCCAGCGGGTAATTGGTTGGTGGAACAGACTTCCATCCCTTGTTGTGGAAGTTGATAGCCTAAATAAATTAAAGGCTCAGCTGGACAGGTATTTCGAACGAACGGAGGGGTGAAATGGAAGTGGGTTTTTTTTTTTTTTTTTTGCTGATGCTGTATAAGCTTGCTTTCTTGCTTCATATGCCTCTACTAATGCTAATGCATTGGTACATTAATCACTGCTGATAATCATATCAAGAGTATTGTTTTGTCTCATTGCCTCTCTACCATGCTAGCATAGGAAAGTTAGTCAAAGTATTCCACAGGAAGGATGGCTTAGTCAGACTTGAATGCAACCCACTGTTTCTCAGCAATGTCTTAATATGGTTTCATGCAAATGCTCTGCACATTTTTTCCTTGAAGTTAGGAAAATCCCAAATTAAAAATTACCAAACAAATAGACTGGGAATTGTTGCCCTATAGAGTGGCTGCCATGGCCACTAGTTCAGCTTAACAGATTTTTTTCCTTTAAAAGACTACATCCATTCTAGGAATTCCAATATGAGAACCTAACAGTGATAACTCAAGAATTCACTAAAGCTGATCATATACAGGTAGTTCGCGACTTTATTTTAATTTGTTAATTTGTTCCTAATGCGGGCTCGTAAAGCAAAAACTTGTAAAGCGGGAATTTATTTCCCATAGACGTAATGTTAAAAACAGGGGTTAGGTTCTCAACAATGAAATTTGACCACAGTAATGTTAAATAATGGTCAACAGAAGAATAGTTTATGCTTAAACAATGATTTATTTATCCAAGAAATGAAAACACGGCCTTTAAAATAAAGCAGCAAATTATAATAATAAAGAAATTATTTTATGTCATACAAATGTTAAAATGTTTATTCTTCATCATCATCAACTAAATGAACACTCATTGATGATTCTTCACTCATTGTTGACTCAGCACTTGTTGGTTTGTTGGAAGCACAAGGAGTAGTCTTCTTCTTTGGAAATGCTTCAAGAGTTGTTTGTTTCCAAGACAGTCTTCTCTTTTCTTTATAAGTTTCATGATGGCATGCAGAAGCATTTTTTAAATCTGTAGCAACTTTCTAGTGCGCTCGAAATTTGTAGCTTGTGACTCGAAAATCTCAATTGCCTTTTCTATGTGTTAAAAACTTTCGTCAAAGTCCCTTAAGAGTGAAGGAATGAACAGGAATTTCAGTTATTAAATCTTCTTCCTCAGCTTCTTCACATTTTGCCATTTCAAGGTCTTCATTTGTGAGCTCTCCATTGTGTGTTTGAAGCAGATCACTGACATCAGTTGTAGAAACCTCAAGCTGCAATTGGTTAGCAATATTAACGACCGCTTGTTTCATTTTCAAACAGAAGCAGTACGATTTCTGCTGGTTCTTGAAATGCTTCAAAATTATCAAGAAACTGACGACAGAGTTTATTCCAAACACCTTTCATGTTCTTCTCTATAATTTTGTCCCAAGCTCGATTTATTATTTTGATTGCATCTAAAATATGGAATTCTTTCCAAAATGGTTTTAAGAGTTGGACCTCCCTCCTTATCTCTACCTGAACAAATAAATGCATGCACAGTAGTAATATATTGTTAGCTATGCACGTGGTTTGAAATGGCATATTTATGAATGTTTAGCATTTATTTATTGCAATTAATGTTCGTATTTTCATTTCTGTTGATACTTGATATTTGAAAAAAAAGAGAACTCTTAAACCCGGAAACTTGTAAAGCAAAAACTCGTATAGCAGGAAATGCCTGTATATGCATTGAGAATCTTCAGATAGAACCACTATGTGGCAGTAATCATAATGTACTCATGTGGGACTTATTTAAGATTTAACTACCATCAGGAGTAAAGGGTGGGCTTTCTGCTTTCTTAAAAGGTGACTATGGTGGTCTCAGACAGTTTTTAAATTCTATAGATTAGGATCAACTGATGATGTTACCAACAGCATATTCTATTTGGGAAGCACTCAAGAAATTAATCTTGAAAGCTGCTAGGCTTTTCATACCAACAAAGAAATAATGTTCATGGTTTAGGCCTAAATGGATGTCAGATGAACTGAGACATGTTGCAGAGAGGAAAAACGCATCGGCTTCTGTGGCCATAATGCACCTCCCAAAGTTTTTGCATTTTCTACTCTGATCTAAGCAGGAAGCGGGAATCGAACCCGTGACCTTTGGGTTGCCAGGCAGGCTCTTTACCCACCCGGCTAGTCCTAAAGATGTTAGATAAACTAATGAGATTCGTGGCAGAAAAGAAATATGCATGAGATACATATAAATTATCAGGAGGCACAGAAGCCTGGTAGATATAACCTAGTCTGTAATCAAGTCACAGAGGAGGTTAGGAAGGTGAAGGCAGATTATGAGAAATCTTTGGTAAAGGATGCAAAGAAAAACAGCAAAGACTTCTTTACTTATATAAACTCTGGCAGAAAGGGAGATGAATCAACATGGTCCACTTGATATCGATGTTTCAACTGTTGATGATCCTGTTCAGGAAGCTGACAAACTGTATGAATAATCTGTATCTATATTCACAGATGAGGAATTCTGTACAGAAGTGGAGGCCAGAAGTTTATCAAACTCTAAAAGGGAGCAAAATGACTTTGTAATAACTGAGAGAAAAGTCAAGGAGAAATTGTTGAAGTTAAACATAAGAAAGGAACCAGGGGTGGATGTATCTATCCAGTTATATTAAGGGAATAGTCAAATTCTTAGCCATAATTATGACAGCATCTTTGAATTCAGGGGTGTCCCCAAGTACTGGGGAAGTGCAAATGTATCCCCAATTCACAAACAGGAATCAAAGAGTGACATGAGTAATTACAGACCTGTTAGTTTAACTACTGTTCCAAGGAAGTAAAGGAGTCAATGGCTAAAAAGCAATGCAGGATCATATAGACAAGACTGCAATTATAGTTCAGACACAGCATGGGTTTGTGAAGAGGAAATCTTGCCTGACCAATTCAACTGGATACTACGATGTAACACACAGGAACTGTATGCAAAAAATAATTTTGATATCATATACTCTGATTTCAAGAAAGCTTTTGATACTTTTGCACATAGAAGAAGGCTGCCGTACAAATTGGAGCAGTATGGCATTAAGGGAAAGTTGCTTCTACGGATAAAAGGATGGTTGAACATGAGAAGACAGAGTGGTAATCAATGGACATTACTCATTGTGGACTAATGTTATTAGTGGAGTTCCCACGGTTCGATGTTGGGACCATTGTTGTTTTCTATATTTATCGATGATATTGAATTTATTTATCAATGATATAACAGGCTTAATGTTCACATTTGCAGATGATACAAAGGTTGGCAGGGCTGTTAATGACAATAACAACAGTAGGCAGCTGCAACACAATGTGGAAAAGTTGGGCAGATGGACTGAGATGTAGCATTTGAAGTTTAACATTGACAAATGCAAAGTACTGAATATGGGCAGTGGTAACCCAGAGTAATGTACTGACTGTGCAGTACTACACTCAGGATAGTGGAGAATGAAAAAGACCTGGGGGTAATTGTGCCATTAGATATGAAGTTTTCAGAGCAGTGTAGACAGGCTGCCAGAGCAGCTCATAGGGTGTTGTCAACGATATGTAAGAACTTTGCTAGCAGGGATAAGGGGGTGATTATCTCTTTGTGTAAGGCAATGGTCAAGCCACATCTTGAGTACTGCATTTTGGTGTGGAGGCCTTAATCAAGGAAGGATGTAGACCTGTTGGAATGAGTATAGAGCAGTGTTGGAACAAGTATAGGGCAATGAGATTGGTGAGGAGAACAAAGGGGGGGCTCTTACAAAGAAAGGCTTAAATTCTGCAAATTGAAGAATCTGGAGATTAGACACCTGCAAGGTGATCTGATTTTTTTTTTTTTTTTTTTATGTAAACCTCAAACACGAGAGGTATTAGAACCTATAGTACTAAGTACTGTGCTTGGGTTGGAGGTTGAGAAGACAAAAGAAGATATTTGTTGACATTGGACGAACTTCTGTAGACTAATTTTCAGGAAATACATAAGAAGGAAGGTTGTTTCAGAAAATGGCAGTTGAATGAATAAACGAGGAAGATGAAAAGTTGATTCTGTGAGTTTGAAGTTGGACTGTAAATGAATGTTGGCTGGTGGCGGCACGTGTTTGGACTGTTTTGAAAGAGAGAGCGGGAATTATAGAAGCCAATTCAGAAGAACAGTGCCCATGGAAGTATCTGTAGAAGAGGCATGCAGCTGAAACAGTACGTCTATGAGACAGCGAGTGGAGGGACTCTGTTAGAGATGAATCATTAATTAACCTAACTGCCCTCTTCTGAATGGAATCAAGAAGCCTGAGAGAGGTTTTAGAGGCACCACCCCAGATGTGGGAACAATATTCCATGGCAGGGCGGATTTGCGATTTATACAGAGTGAGCAGCTGTTTGGAAGAAAAGTAACGCCGAGAGCGAAAGAGAAAACCAAGTTTTTTAGATGGAGAGGAAGCAATATTTGTAATGTGCTTGTGCCAAGAGAGATTAGAAATCAGGGTAATCCCCAAAAGAGAAATATCATTTTGCCTAGAAATCAGAGTGTCACTAAAGATAAGCATAGGAGCAGAAGAATCCTTTTTGCGAGATATAAGACAAGACTGAGTTTTAGAAGAACTGAAATCAACTAAGTTGTCTTTGCCCCATTGGAGAATTACCTGAAGATCGGCATTTAAGGAATTGGTAGCAATTATTTTCGAGAAGTTGAAGCTGATTGAGCAGGACAAGGTTTCTCAAAATGGAAAGTGGAATGCAATGTTCTATCATCGGCAAAACTATGGATAGGATTTCCAGTCAATGGAAGGTCATTAATATACAAGAGGAAAAGAGTGGGGGAAAGAACTGAACCTTGGGGGACACTGGCATTAGTGGAGAAGTTAGAAGACAGAGAGCCATCTACCATCACCCTCAGTGAGCGATCAGAGAGAAAACTGGATAACCAATTACTAAAAACAGTTGGCAAACCATAAGATGGAAGCTTGTTTAGAAGACCTTTATGCCAAACACGATCGAAAGCCTTTGAGATGTCAAGAGCAACTACTTGTGTTTCACCGAACCTTTCCATTGAATTAGTCCATAAATGGGTAACATAAGCCAGAACATCACCAGTGGATCGACACTGACGGAATCCATACTGGCGATCGTTGATCAGACGGAAGGTTTCTAGGTAGTTTAAGAGGTGGTTGAGAGTTGATTCAGGTGTAGAAGGCTTTAAATGGTTTGAGCAAGCTCGATGCTGATGGGATTCCTCCTCTTGCTCAGATTACACACTTGAGGGAGCATAAATTCAAATTTGGGAAAGACAGTTGCAGAATTGATGTGCAGAAAATTGTGCCAGCAGGTGGTTGATTGCTGGAACAAACTTCCATCTGTCGTTTTGGAAGTTGACAGCTTAAATAAATTCAAGGATGAACTGAACAAATGTTTGGAGCAAATGGATAGGTGAATGGGAAGAGTTGGTTTTTTTTTTTTTCTGGCAAACAGCAAGCTTATATAGCATCAGTGCTATATAAGCTTGCTTTCTCGTATCACATGCCACTACTAATGCTAAAATGTTGTATTCAAAAACTTGTACAAACTTTAGCCTCAGTACATGAGAGCAAAAAGATCATTCTCATGCACTGAGACTAACAGTTACAATTTTTAAATTTAATATACCTTTCTAAATGGCCATAAAAAAATTTTGGGTTTGTTAAATAATAAAAATTTTGTTCGATATGTTTCTCTTGTTTTACCAGAGAACTTTAAAAGGGTGTACTAACTTTGATTTCATTATACAGCTCATCCTATATAATGAATGTTAATAATCAGTAACATCTTACCTTCACTTCTACGGAACAACCAATTGTCCAAGAAGGATTGTTGATCGGCTGTAAATGACATATCAAATGAACCATTGATGATTTGCCAACCCCTAAAAAAAAAAAAAAAAATTTTAAAAAAGAACTTAAGACAACTAAAAATAGAAACTAGAAACTGATATAGTAGTATGGGAAGTTATTTAATTGTAACCTAACACCTAGTATAAAATTGGCTGGCTCTTAAATTTCATTATTTGTCCCACTCCAACACAAATAAATAATTAAACTTTTGTTGGGGCAGTTCCAAATCCATTTGTACAACAATATCTAGGTAAAATCAGCAGTGAAAACACTGCTGATTTTACCTGATCAAAGTCTAGGTAAATCAGCAGTGAAACACTGCTGATTTACCTAGACTTGGGGTTAGTTCTAACTTAAACAAAAGTAGACATTCATTATGAACACACAAGTATTAATTTAATAAAATGGGAAGAGTCCATGCCGGAGTCTTAACAACTTCTTTTTACGATGTACATTAATGTAGTGCATTACACAGAATCCAAATCATTTAAATAATACAATAATGACAGTAGCAACTAGAAATAGGTTAACCATTGGCACATGCATTCCAGCAGATTGGAAAACAAGGTGCTGGGGGTTTCAGAGACAGCTGGGAATCATAATGGAACAAGTAAATACATGGACTATGTTAGAGTAGCTAAGAATAAGAACAGGTGCATATATACTTGTGTGTACATGCAAGTATACATGCACCTGAATACTTCCATGTATTTGCAAGTATACAGGTGCATGCAAATACTGCAAACATTCAGGTGTTGGTCAAAACATCAAAGGCAGATATTGTTGGGATATCAGATTCATGGTGTCACACAGATATAAGGAATGCAGAACTGGAATTTGGGGAGTACAATGTGTACAGAAAGGATAGACAGGATAGGAAAGGAGGAAGGGTTATGCTATTAGTTAAGAAACACATAAAAACCAAGGAGGTACAGCCAGTCGACATCGCTGGACAGTACAGTGTCGAGTCAGTTTGGTGTGACGTAAGCATTGGGAGATCAAAATTGAGAGTAGGAGTGTGCTATAGGCCTGTTACGAGTGGTATGAATCCCACCTTTCTCTTTTCGGATAAATTAAATATTCAGTAATGGATAAATTAACTATTAGTCTGATTTCCCTAGTTGCTGACGTATATTTTGATTGTGTTGAAATCCATAAAATTGTAATACCATCAGCAAGGACGGAAATCAGTAAAATCAAATAAATATTATTCGAAATTAGAACTAAAATATTAAATATCTTCTAAAGACCCAGCCCACTCGTAACCTTGCTTAGGAGAAAATTATATACAGTACATTTCAGCTATAAGAACTTCCGCTGAGAGGTCACGAATGTCAAGGGAAAAGTGTCTTCTCTTATAAACACATGAGCGTTCGGCAAGTATGGGAAGATGCTATAGCAGGGGAAGAACAGTTCCTTCCCCATATATAAACAACAAAATACCTTGAGCTCTTTCTGAATGATGGTGATATTGAATAACAATCTCGCTTGCCCAAAAATGGTCAAAAACGTAACACCAGTGTCAGTAGCCATGACGTACTTAGGGTTGGCTGTTCGTTAAGTGGTCCAGAAGAAGAGTCAACAGATTTTTAAACCATGACACGGTACTTGGACCGCCTAAGATTTTGGCCTTGGAATTAGAACATCCAATGAGACAAGCGATGGAAAGATACACGAAAGATTTGACCCTGAATATAAAAGCAAAGGAGAGAAAAATAGAAAGGAGTGAAGAGTTAAGAGCTAAGAGTAGAGAGTGAAGAGTAAAGATTTGAGAAGAATTAAGAAGTAAAAAGTGTTGGTGTTGTTGTTGTTAAGTGAGAAACAGATAGTATAGTATTAGTAAGAAGAATTGGAAAATAGTTCGACTTAGAAGATTAAAATAGTCGCGACTTTTGTCTATAGTGAAAACGTTATCTAGTAAGAATTGTGCCAGTGAAAATCATATTGAAGAAGTCAAGTAACTTTCCAGCAGCAGAATCAAGCAGAGGGAAGCGTCCTTAGAGGGAGAAATCTCGATCGAAACGAGGGAAAGATACAGGAAAACGGTAAGCGGAAATGTTTCATCATGTATGTATGAGAACGAGAGATAGTTTAAATGGAATATTACGGTGACACAGTTTTAAAAGATGATTCCTTTCTAAGTTGATTTCTCTCTATGTTTTATATATGTTACATATGAATTGTATTACATGTCGCGGTACAACAGTATAGGTACCATGAATATTACCTGGTTAACATAAAGGTCTGATATTCTAATGTATGTACTTAAAATAATAAATGTCTTAAATGTCTTAAATATTAAATGTCTGCAATATTAACTGTTTTAAATATAAAACAGAGGAGAAAAGGGTGAAAAAGATGATGGTACCCAGTTGATATTCAACAAGGGCAATTAGAAAAAATATATATATGTTTATGGATAGTATAGATTGTTGTATTAAATGTACGGCCCTTGTAAGAGAAATATAATTATAAGGAATCATGGTATAATACTAAAATGGTTTAAATCAAATGATGATAATTTCCTAATCTTTAATATGAAGATGAATGTTATAAGAGTGAGAATGAGCTATATATATATATATATGTGTATTTTCCTATGTAATGTGTTTTTATATATTGTAATAAATGATTGTTTTGTTACTAATACTGCCTCGTTGCTGACTTCAGATCACATTAGTAATCACCTGGGGTTGATTAAGTTCAATTAAAAATTATTGCGCTAAGGAAGGTAATTTCATTAAGTTTCTTAATTTAATTAAATCCTTTTTTAGTTACACAACACGAAAAAACGGGTTCAAACTGCGATATAAGGGGTAGATAGGTCATCCAATCTCACCTATTATATTTTGGGTATACGAAACCCGGTCCTAAACAAAACCACAAGGCACACAGATAAAGCCATAACTATGTTGGGGGAAGGTTACCGATTAAGGAGAAAAATTTAATCATGCAAATACAACTTAATGACAGCCTTTATAACAGTCACAGCCTTTTGTAATAGAAGATGCTATTTATTATGTCCCCAGACAAAATGGTTGCCGCGATTGTATTTAACTTTTCTTAACTATTATCCACATCATACCCGGCTACCAACGTATCTCTCTCTCACTCTTTCTCTCTCTCTCTCTCTCTCTCTCTCTCTCCCCCCCCCCAACAATTGTTGCCGTGATCACTCTCTCTCATCCCCCCCCCCAACAGGCCTAATGACTTTGATGAGTATAATAAGAAACTGTACAGGGAAATGGAGTGGGACAGTAAATCAGAGAGTCTTATAATGGGGGATTTTAATTTCCCAGATATTGACTGGAATTTGTGGATTGGTCCCTCACACACTAGCAAGGCTTTTGTGGATTTATTAGATGATTGTTTTCTACATCAGCATGTTCGAGAGGCAACTAGAGGGAGTAATACTCTTGATCTGATTATCAGTAGTGATTCTTCATGCATTAAGAATCTGCAGATAAAGGAACCACTAGGTGGCAGTGATCACAGTGTGCTGAAGTGGGATTTACTCAAAGAGTTAACTACCATCAGGGGTAACGGGAAGGGTTTTTGCTTTCGTAGAGGCGACTACGATGGTCTGAGACAGTATTTAAATTCTATACAATGGGACCAACAGATGAGGTTATCAACAGCAAAATCAAAATGGGAAGCATTCAAAGAATTTATCTTGGAAGCTACTAGGCTTTACATACCAACTAAGAAATATTCTTCAAGGTTTAGGCCTAAATGGATGTCAGATGAACTAAGGAGACATATGGCAGGGAAGAAAAATGCATGGGAATCATATAAATTAATGGGCGACATGGAAGCCTATGATAGATATAAGCTGGTCTGTAAAAACGTCACAAAGGAGGTTAGGCAAACAAAGGCAGATTATGAGAAATCTTTGGCAAAGGATACAAAGAAAAACAGCAGAGTTCTTTACCTATGTTAACTCTAGAAGGAATGGGATGAATCAGATTGGTCAACTGGATATCGGTGGTTCAACTGTTGATGATCCTGCTCAGGTGGCTAACAAATTAAATAAGTATTTTGCATCTACATTCGCACATGAGGAGTTATTCAGGGAGGAGAATGCCAGAGGTGAACTAAACTCTGACAGTGAGCTAGATGATTTTGTAATAATTGAGAGTAAAGTGGAGCAGAAATTGTTGAAGATAAATACAAGAAAGGCACCTGGGATGGATGGGATCTATCCAGTTATATTAAAGGAGGCAGCAAAGGAAGTAAGCAAGCCCTTAGCCATAATTATGAGAGCTTCCTTGGAATCAGGAGAGGTACCCATGGACTGGAGATATTCAAATGTGATCCCAATTCACAAAGCAGGATCAAAGGGCAACACAATAATTATAGACCTGTTATTTTAACTTCTGTTTAAGGGAAATTAATGGAGGCACTGGTTAAAGAAGCACTGCAGGATCAACTAGACAAGATTTCATTTATAGCTTGGACACAGCATGTGTTTGTTAAGAGGAAGTCTTGTCTGACCAATTTGATTGGATACTATGATGTGGTCACAAAGGAACTGGATGCAGGGAATAACTTTGATATCATATATTTGAATCTTAGAAAGGCTTTTGATACTGTTGAACATGGAAGACTGCTGCACAAATTAGAGCAGTGTGGCATTAGAGGCAAGTTGCTGCTATGGATAAAGGGATGGTTGAGTGGGAGAAGACAGAGTGGTAATCAATGAACACTGCTCATCATTGACTAATGTTATTAGTGGAGTCCCTCAGGGTTCAGTGTTGGATCCATTGTTGTTTTCTGTATTTATAAATTATATTGATGATAGTATATCAGGCTTAATGTCCAAGTTTTCATACGATATGAAGGTTGGCAGAGTTGTTAATGACACTAATTACAGTAAGCTGCTGCAACAGAATTTAGAAAAGTTGAGCAGATGGGCTGAGAGGCAGCAAATGAAGTTTAATACTGACAAAAGTAAAGTACTACATTTGGGAAGTAGTAATCCCACAGTAATGTATCAACTCTGTTGTACTACACTGACAGTGGTAGGGAATGACAAGGCCCTAGGTGTAATTGTGACAGATATGAAGCTTTCTGAGCACTGTGGATGGTCTGCAAGAGTAGCTCATGGTGTTCTTGTCAATGGTATACAGGAATTTTTCTAGCAGGAATAAGGAGGTGATTATCCCCTTGTATAAGGCGATGGTCAGGCCACACCTTGAGTACTCTATACAAGTCTGGAGGCCTCATTTTAAGAAGGATGTAGAGCTGTTGGAACGAGTACAGAGAAGGGCAACAAGATTAGTGAATAGAACAAAGGGTTGCTCTTACGAAGAAAGGCATATGCTTTGCAGATTACAGTGTTTGGAGACTAGGCACCTGCGATGTACTCTGATTGAGGTGTATAAAGCCTTTAATGGTTTGAGCATGCTCAATGCTGATGGGATTCTTCCTCTTGCTCAGAATAATCACCTAAGAGAACAAATTCAAATTGAGGAAAGACAGTTGTAGGATTGATGTTTGGAAGTTTGCCTTTATCCAGCGGGTAGTTGATTGGTGGAACAGACTTCCATCTTTTGTTGTGGAAGCTGATACCTAAATAAACTTAAAGCTGAGCTGGACAGGTATTTGGAAAACAATGGAGGGGGTGAAATTGGAGCTTTTTTTTTTTTTGGGCGATTCTTGCATAAGCTTGCTTTCTTGCATCGTGTGCCTCTACTAATGCTAACACAGCGCAATGTCTTTCTTTAGGTGCGGTCTCCATACCTGAACACAGTATTCCTAGTGGAACGAAGGATATTACTGCATGAAATACTAATCTAAAATAGAATGGAACTAAATTTAAAAACTTTATTCAAAATAAATTTAAAAATCTATAAATGACTTAAATTTGACTGCACAGCTTTTATCACTTTTTTTTTTGTGTTAAAGAGAAACCACTTTCCACAAATAATTAAAAAGCATATTAAAAAAAAAAAAAAAACCTTTCATACAAATTCAACACAGCAACTTATATAAGTTTATCTGTTGACAGAAATTGATATTTCTTTGCTGTCGCCATTAATATAATTGGATAGATTCCATCCACCCCAGGCACCTTTATGTTTAACTTCAATAATTTATCTTTCACTTTCCATTCGGTTATCACAAAATCATTCAGCTCCCTGTCAGAATTTGATAAACCTCTGGCATCCCATTCTCTAAAGAATTCCTCGTGTGAATGTAGATACAAAATACTTATTCAATTTGTCAGCAAGCAAGCTGAGCTAGGTCTTCTATAGTTGGTACTGATAGCCACTGATATCAAGTGGACCAATCTGATTCAACCCCTTCTTTCTGCTATTAATATAATCATAGAAGTTTTTACTGCTGTTCTTTGCATTCTTTGCCAGAGACTTCTTAGCTTAGCTAACCTCCTTTGTGACTTGATTACAGAGTAGTTTATCTACCCTAGGCTTCTGTATCACTTGATAATTTATATGCATCACATGAATTTTTCTTCTCTGCTACAAGTCTCATCAGTATAACAACCATTTAGGTCTAAGCCTTGAAACGTATTTCTCAGTTGGTATGAAAAGTCTAGTAGCTTCTATGATTACTTCCCTGAATGCTTCCCATTTAGAATTTGCTAATGGAAACATCATCAGTTGATCCCACTGCACAGAATTTAAAAAACTGTCTGAGACCAATGTGGTCACCCTTATGAAAGCAAAAGCTTTCCCTTTACCCTTAACAGCAGTTATGTCTTTAATAAAATTCCACATTAATACAATGTGATCACAGCCACCCAGTGGATTTTATTTACAAATTCTTAATGCTTGTAAAATCACTGCTGATAACCAGATCAAGAGCTGCTTCCTCTTGTTGCCTCTCTTAACAAACTGACGAAGGATTTATTTGCACTAGTAATACTAAAAGATGACGAGTAATTGCATACCTGTTGTATGTCGTTTCTGTACAAACTGTGCCTCCCTTATGTCTGAGTGTCACCACGTCTCCTATATATCCCCACAATGTCTTCATTTGATGAATTAACCAGTACTTCAAATTTATTTACTATGCTCCTAGCATTAGTAACGGCCGCATGGTGCAAGAAAGCCTATGGCTTAGGCTGCACCAGGCAAAAAAAAAAAATCCGAACAAAACAATGATAAAAACAAAAAAAAAAATAAAATAAATAACTAAATAATAATAATTAAAAAAAAAAAAGGAAATTAAACCTATCATCCTATGCACTTCCCTTACCCGAAAGTACTATCCAGATGACCTTTGAATTTCCCTAAACTGTCTGCCTCTACCACCCATGAAGGCAACTTATTCCAGTAATTTATAACTCGATGGTTAAAATAAAACTTCCTGCAGTCCAATCTAAACATTTCCCCCCGTAACTTGAATTTATGTCCCCTAGTTCTAGCATAATTTATAATCTTGAAAATTTTGTCCTCATTCATTTTACTGATGCCTCTCAGAGCCTTAAACACCTCAATCAAATCTCCTCTAAGGTGTCTAGTTTCCAAACTCTGCAACCCACATATTCAAAGTCTTTCTTCATAAGGACGCCCTTTTGCCGATCTCACCAGGCGAGTTACCCGTCTTTGTACCCTTTCAAGAAGCTCGATGTCTTTCTTTAGGTGCGGTCTCCATACTTGAACACAGTATTCCAAGTGTGGTCTAACATAAGCCTTATATAATGGGATTATCCCGTCCCTATCTCTACTTGCAAAAGTTCGATAGATCATCGATAGAACACCATGGGCCTTCCTTGCAACCTGTTTACAATGCTCAGAGAATTTCATGTCTGACCGTACTGTAACACCCAAGTCCCTTTCCTCCAGTACTGGGTTTAGTTGAACTACACCAAGTGAATAAGTTATTTTGGGATTACTGTTTCCCAGGTGTAATACCTTACACTTTGTTGGATTAAAGCATAGCTGCCATTTTTCTGACCATTCCTAAAGTCTATCTAGGTCTCTCTGAAGAAGCTCAGCCTGACAGTGATCATTAACTACTCTACCAATTTTAACATTATCTGCAAATTTAGACATCACGCCCTCTATCCCTTCATCAATGTCGTTTATAAAAATTAAAAACAACAGTGGTCCCAATACTGATCCTTGGGGAACCCCACTTCTTACATCAACCCAATCTGAGGAATAGCCATTTATCACAACCCTCTGCCTCCTGCCCTGAAGCCATCCTTCTATCCATCTAAGGATTTTCCCAGTGATTCCAACCTGTTCCAGCTTATAAAGCAACCGCTCATGTAGGACTGAGTCAAAAGCTTTGCTGAAATCTAAATAAACAATGTCAAAATTATTCCCTAAATCCAGCTCGTGAGTGACCCTTTCGAAATAGCGAACCAGATTTGTTAAACATGATTTTCCCTTTACAAAACCATGCTGAGTATCCTTGAGAAAGTGTGTGTGTGCAAGTATACATACACCTGTTCTTACTCACCCTAATATATCCCATGTATCTCCTTGTACAATGACCTACAGCATGGTCCTTGAAATCCACTTCACCTTGCTTTCCAGGCTGCTAATGCATGTACCAATAGAAGCAGTGCCAAAATCACTCTCACTTCTGCCTGTGGCTTTAGTTAACCTATTAGTTTGTGTATCCCTCCAAGGTATCAGTTTTCTGTCCCCACCTAAGCATCATTGACTGCTCTTGCATCCCTTCTATTTAAGTCTATACCATTCCTGTAGAAACAGTCTCTCCTGTTAACAATCCTAACTCATGACTTTTTTTGTTAAGTAAATCCTCAGATCTCCTACTCCTAAGATCATTAGTGCAGATATGTATGATAATATCACCTTTTGTGCCTTTAAAAGGTGATAATTAAAAGTTAATGCGATTCACTGGCTCACTATTTCTGTGCATAGTTGTCTGTTATAACACATTCCTACTCATAATTATGTTTTCCTAGTGATTATGCCACACCAAACTGTCCCTCTCCTGTCCTGACTGTCCTTTCTGTACAAACTGCACTACCCATATTCAAATTATGCCTCTTATGTCTGAGTGAAACACCATGTCTCTTATATCTCCATAATGTCTTTGTTTGACAACTTAATCAGAATTTCCCATTCATCAAATTTATTTACTGTGCTCCAAGCATTAGTGTACATGCAAGTATACATGCAACTGTTCTTAGCATTAGTAGAGGCATATGATACAACAAAGCAAGCTTAAATAGCATTAGCCAAAAAAAGAAAAAAAAAAAAAAAAACTTTCCATTTCACTCACCCATTCACTCCAAATGTTTGTCTAGTTCTGCCTTGAACTTAAATTTCAGTTTTTAACCTCCACTACAACAGATGGAAGTTTGTCCCAACTATCAACCACCTGCTGGCTAAAGGTAAATTTCCATGCATCTATTCTATAATAGTCTTTCCTCAATTTGAAAAGATGAGCAATCTGAGCAAGAGGAAGAATCCCATCAGCATTGAGCTTGCTCAAACCATTCAAGGTCTTAAAAACCTCAATTAGATCACCTCACAGGTGCCTAGTCTCCAGACACTGCAATTGCAGAACTTAAACCTTTCTTGGTAACAGCAACTCTTTGTTCCACTCAACCTCGTTGCCCTTCTCTGTGCTCATTTCAACACACTACATCCTTCCTAAAATGAGGCCTCTAGACCTATATGCAGTACTCAAGGTGTGGCCTGAACATTGCCTTACACAAAGGGACAATCACCTCCTTATTCCTGCTAGCAAGATTCCTGTATATCATTAACAACACACCATGAACTACTCTCGCTGCCTGTCTGCACTGCTCAGAAAACTTTATATCTGATTACTCTCAGGTCCTTTTCATTCTCCACTACACTGAGTGTAGTGCGACTCAGTTGGTACATTACTCTGGGGTTACTGCTACCTATATACGGTACTTTACATTTCTCAACGTTAAACTTCAGTTGCCAACTCTTAACTTTTCCAGATCCTATTGCAGCAGTGTACTATTATTAGTGACATTAACAAGCCTGCCAATCTTCGTATCATCTGCAAATTTGACATTAATCCTGATATACCTTCAACAATATCATTGAGAAAACAACAATGGGTACAACACCAAACCATGGGGTACTCCACTAATAACATTAGTCCACGAAGAGTAATGTCCATTGATTACTAATCTGCCTTCTCCCATTCAACCATCCTTTTATCCATTGCAGAAACTTGCCCTTAATGCCATTCAGCTCCAATTTGAACAATACTCTTCCATGTACAACGGTATCAAAAGCTTTTCTAAAATCCAAGTACATAATATAAAAATTATTTTTTCATCTAGTTCCTTTGTGACCACATCATAGTATCCAATCAAATTTGTCGGACAGGACTTCCCCTTAACAAACCCATGCTGTGTCTGAACTATAACCGCAAATTCGTCTAGATGATCCTGCATTGCTTCTTTAGCATTAGTAGAGGCATATGATGCAAGAAAGCAAACTTATGCAGCATCAGCCAAAAAGAAAAAAAAAAAAAAAAAAAAAAATGCTCCCATTTCTCCCCTCCATTCATTCCAAATGCCTGTCCAGCTCAGCCTTAAATCTATTTAGGCTATTAGCTTTCAACAACAAAAGATGGAAGCCTGTTCCACCAATCAACTACCCCGCTGGCTAAAGGCAAATATCCGCACATCTATTCTACAACTATCTTTCCTCAATTTGAAACTGTGCCCCCCTCATGTTCTTAGTCTGAGCAAGAGGAAGAACCCTATCACCATTCAGCTTGCTCAACCCATTCGAGTCCTTATACACCTCACCGGTGACTCCATTATTTTTCCTGGAACAGAAGTTAAACTAACAGGTATGTAATTACTTGTGTCACCCTTTGATCCCTTTTGTGAATTGGTTGACACATTTGCACATCTCCAGTCCATGGGGACCTCCCCTGAGTCCAGGGAAGCTTTCATAATTATGGCTAATGAGTTTGCTTACTTCCTTTAATATAACTGGATAGATCCCATCCACTCCAGGTGCCTTTCTTATGTTCAATTTCAACAATTTCTCCTCCACTTTGCTCTCAGTTATTACAAATCACTTAGCTCCCTGCCAGAGGTTGCTAAGCTTCTGGCATCAACTTTCTTACAGACTTCCTTATGTGTGAATGTAGATGCAAAATACTCATTTGGTTTGTCAGCTACTTCAGCAGGTTCATTAACAATTGAACTGAAGATGTAAATTGGACCAACCTAATTAATCCCCTTTCTTCTAGAGTTTACCTAAGTAAAGAAGTCCTTACTATTTTTCTTTGCATTCTTTGTCAAAGAATTCTTGTAAACTGCTTTTGCTTGCCTAACATCCTTTGTAACTTAATCACAGACTATCTTATATTTACAATAGGCATCTGTCTCTCCTGATAATTTGTTTGTATTGTTCTTCTCTGAAACAAGTCTCATTAGTTCAACTGACATTAATTTAGGCCTAAATCTTGGACAGTATTTCTTAGTTAGTATGAAAAGCTTAGTAGCTTCCAAGATTACTTTCCCGAATTCCCATTTAGAATATTCTGTTGGTAACATCATCAGTTGGTCCCACTGTATAGAATTTAAAAACTGTCTGACACCACTGTAGTCACCTTTATGAAAGCAAAAAAGTTACGTCTTTAAGTAAATTGCACATCAATACATTGTGATCACTGCTGCTATTTTGTTATTTGGTTTTTTTTTTTTAGGAGCATTAGCAACTAAGGCCATATTGCTCCGGGGATATGCGGTGGTCATTCCCTGACCTTTCCGCATCCTCCATATTTGGTGTCACGGGCTCAAAACCTGGTCTAATCAAGAAGTGTGTGCTACGCACTACTGCTCCTGCCCACCTGGATACAGAGGCAGCAAGTGATCACTGCAACCTAGTGTTTCCTTTATCTGCAGATGCTTAATGCATGAAGAATCGCTGCTTACTCTTAGTTACCCTAATACATCCCAATTATTTACTTGTTCTGTGATGATACACAGCTGGGATTGAAATCCCCAAAACTGTATTTTCCAGGCTGCGTGTACCTTCCAGAAGCAGTGCAAGAATCACTTTCATCTTCTTCCCCCCCCCCCCCACATGTGGCTGTTGCTAATTTATTAGTCTGTATAATATCAGTGTAGATGCACATTAGTTTTTTTTTTTTTTTTTATGTAAACCCCAAACACGAGAGATATTAGAACCTAGAGTACTTAGTACCGTGCTTGGGTTGGAAATTGGGAAGACAAAAGAAGATACTTGTTGATACTGGACTTGAACTTCTGTAGACTAATTTTCAGGAAATACTTATGAAGGAAGGTTGTTTCAGAAAACGGCAGTTGAATTGAATCAACGAGGAAGATGAAAAATTGGTTCTGTGAGTTTGAAGTCGGACAGTAAATGGATTGTTGGCTGGTGGCTGCACATGTTCGGCACTGTTTTGCAAGAGAGAGCGGGAATTATAGAAGCCAATTCACAAGAACAGTGCCCATCTGGTTTGTTTGTTTTAGAGTTTTATGGCGCATTAGCATCTAAGGCTATAATGCGCAGAAGTCAAAAGGATGTAGAATATAAAATTATTTGTTACTATTATTGTAAAAAATATATACGATATAAAAACGTTCATATAGCATAAAACTATAAAAATATTCTAGATAGAATTATTTAGATTAATAAGTTGTTAAAAACTT